>NC_080043.1:43977346-44116022 GCF_012489685.1 Lotus japonicus
AAAAAGAGGGGCGGTGCCGAGAACCAAGCTGAGGGCGCCAAAGCCCCCAAGAGAAGAAAATTGGCCAAAGTCTCCTCCGTCGCCGGCCCTTCCAACCCCGGCGCTCAGCCCAACACTGCCGCTGCGCCCAAAGGCAAAAATGTCACTGAAGCCTCCGCCGCCGCAGCTACCGAGACAACCACCGTCCCGGCCCCCAAATCTGCTACCGCGGACGTGGCCTCCGCAGCCGCCGCCAAGTCCACTACTGTAGGTGCTACAGCCACCTCCACCGGTGCTGCAACTACCTCTGCTGATCAGCCACCAACCGCTGACACAACCGCCAACATCTCTCAACCCTCAGCTGTTGAGAAACCCGTCACCGTTAATGCCACAGCAGCTGCCGCGTCGTCTGATGCTCCTACCGGGAAGAAAGGAAAAGAAAATGAAACCCCCCGTTCCCCTCCTCGACAGGATGCACCTCCTAGCCCGCCCCCAATAGATGACGGGCGCTCCGCGTCTTCTCCACCTCGCCGCGAAGAGGGACCTTCTCCTGATGCCGCCGCTACCTCTGAAGCGACCCAGATCGAGCAAGCTCCTGGTAAAGAGGGCGGTTCCTCCAGCTACTACAACATGCTTCCCAACGCCATTGAACCTTCAGAATTCTTGCTTACCGGCCTCAACCGTGAAGTTATAGAGAAAGAAGTTTTGAGCCGGGGGATTGATGAAGCCAAGGAGGAAACCCTTGCTTGTCTTCTACGTGCTGGGTGTATTTTTGCCCATGCGTTCGAGAAGTTCAACGCCGCCACCGTTGAAGCTGAGCGGTTGAAGGCCGAGAGTGCTAAGCATCAAGAAGCCGCCGCTGCTTGGGAAAAGCGCTTCGACAAACTGGCGACGCAGGCAGGAAAAGACAAAGTCCATGCCGACAAGTTGATTGGCACAGCGGGGATTAAAATCGGCGAACTGGAGGATCAGCTGGCGCTGATGAAGGAAGAAGCGGATGATCTTGATGCAAGTCTTCAAGCTTGCAAAAAGGAAAAAGAGCAAGCTGAGAAGGACCTGATCGCTAGAGGCGAGGCGCTGGTTGCTAAGGAGTCTGAGCTCGCCATATTGCGCGCTGAGCTGGAGTTAGTGAAGAAGGCGCTGGCGGAGCAAGAGAAAAAGTCTGCTGAGTCCTTGGCCTTGGCGAAGTTTGACATGGAGGCGGTGATGCAGGCCACGTCCGAGGAGATCAAGAAAGCGACCGAAGCTCATGCTGAGGCCCTCGCCATGAAAGATGCTGAGATTGCTTCCCAACTGGCAAAGATCAAAGGGCTAGAGGACGAGCTGGCGGCGGAGAAAACCAAAGCCACTGAGGCGAGGGAACAAGCCGCTGACATTGCTCTTGACAATCGCGAGCGCGACTTCTACCTTGCCAAAGATCAGGCCCAACATTTGTACCTGTAACACCCCGATTTCCAGGTGTCACTTTAGTAACCAAAAATAATCTTTACGCGGAAAACAGGTAATTTTTTTTTTCGTTTCTTTCCTTTAAATCAAAACGATAAAGAAGTAGAGACAACACCCAACAACTAAACTAACCGATATACAAATATATACATCTGTACAGCCTCGGCTGCACTCCATGTCACGCGAAGCCGCAGTGACTCCAAAGTAGTACGCCCGCAGGCAAATATACAAACCAGAACTGTGAGTAAAAGTATCAAAATACAGTTATCCAAGAGAAAGTCGGCACTCAAAAATGGCCTGAAAGGAAGACCCCTATACTCCGACAGACTCTCTGTGATCCTCCTCAAAAGAACCACACAAAAAGACACACATCGGAACCTACCCTGTCCCAAAAAGAAACTGACGATCAGAGCTCTACACAAAAAATGTCGCTAATCCTAACCTACCCTCCCAGCTCAGCTCACCAATCATCCTCCTCCTCATCGCTGCTCGGCGAGTAGCTCTCCCCACTGCTCTCGGAGTCAAAGTCGGAATCCACCGTAATCATCTCGGTGTCCAAATCCATAACCTCCCTCCTCACTGTCCTGCGCACCGCCCTAGTCGAGCCGGTCTCCACATCCACCTCTCCTGTGAGAACATCCTCCTCCTCCACCCTCATCAAGGGGTCCACACGGTAGCCGTGCGGTGAAGAGAAAGATAAGAGACGTGAGACAGATGGGACAACAGACTCCCTCCTCGGCTGTACGAGCCTAGAGGACGACGCCACGTCGGTAGAAGCGATGGCAGTAGCCGGAGGTGGCACAACAGATATAGCAGCAGCAGCAGGCTCGATCTCCTCTGGGTCCTCCTCAACAGAAGGTGAAGTCGGAGGTGGTGCAGGTGGTGCATGTCCAGTGCCTGGTCCACAATGAACTGAGGGCGGCAAGTCAAAACTCAGCTCCATACGCCGTAGCACTCCGCTCGTCAGGCGTCCTCGCTCATCCGTCCGGTCCTCCATGACCCTTCCCCTATACGTCGCCCGGTGACCAGCCACATCGATCACCCAAGCTGTGGGGGCATCCCTATCCAGCAACTCATATCTGATCCCCCCCGAGGGAGAGACCGTCGAGAACCAGTCGGCCATCGACATCTGGCAGCAGGCCGACCGCCCAAAGACAAACATACAAACAAAGCCAAGGCGCTAGGGTCAACTCACAGCAATAAGTACATATACACACAACATGTGACAGGGTATATATATAAGTTGTTATATAAGCATATAAGTAATCCTAGCATGTTATGGCTCTAACATTGCTTCAATAAACAAACAGCACACAGTCTCAGTCAGCATGAATGTATGCGTGAAATGCACAATATGAATCCGGATTTGTGACGCGTTCCCGTTCGCCACAAGTGAAGCATTCCCGTTCTTCACTATGGATGGACCATTCCCGTTATCCATCCTGGATGAAATCCATCCTGGATGAACCATTCCCGTTATTCATCCTTGGTGAACCATTCCCGTTATTCACCGTATGATGAACCATTCCCGTTATTCATCATTTATGCAAGGTGAACCATTCCCGTTATTCACCATGATATGCACAGGTGAACCATTCCCGTTATTCACCCGATTGAATGCAACGTGGTTAGCCAAACAACGAATCGTCCTTACCACGAAAGTGTTTAGCTCACAACCCAATCTCAACAAACCCATGAGTTAGTGTCGGTCAATACAACACAACTCGGAGTAAGTGTCGGTCAATACAACACAACTCCAACAAGAAAACACAAGGGTCTAGTGTCGGTCAATACAACACAACCCAAACAACAAGAGCACTAGGTGTCGGTCAATACAACACCACTCGAATAACAAGAGTACTAAGGTACTCGGTGACTTTCAATCGTCACTTTAGCTCACCGCAGTGGCTTTCCCCCAATCTCTCCAAAACCCACAACAAAAGTCGACTTTTCCCCGTCTTTCGTAAATATTTTCCCCTTCAGTTTTCCTATACTTAAACGTTAATAAAAATGATTTCAATTCAGATTAGTCAGGTTATGAGTTTATTTCTCAAAATCTAGGTTTCCCAAGTCTTTAGTTTACAAAATTCTATTCATTCTAGGTTTTCCGAAAACCAACCACCCAAAAGAAGTTTCCCTTGGAAAGTCTAAGTAAACCAATGAATCCCAACAAATGGCTAAGTCCCAAACCCCTCGTTTGAACTTGCCTAGGGTTGCTCATCCAACCCGAAACATCAAAGATCACCAGATCAATGAATCTCCACTCCGAAGTCGCGTCAAAACGCACAATCCAACAAAGCACAACATCACAACATCAGTTCATCAACACAATCAACATCAAAGTAAAGCATAAGTCGAATTGATCGACGCCTATCATGCATTCATAGCTAATATATAGTAAGTTGCCCTAACCTCGAGCTGTTCCAGCTTCGAAATCAAGGTTGTCCTCAAACAGTTGCTCTGAATATTCCAAAGTTCCTTCAACTGAACCTCGGAGAAAACAAAGCAGAATTCAAACAAAATCGATTAGTTCGATCGCAAAACAATACATAAACGATAGACAAAGCATCAAAGCTTCAGAATACGACAAACGGGTACGAAAGGACAAGTTTTCGAAAACGAAAAACTCCCCCCCCCTTAGGAAAAACCCACGGCCATAAGGAGAAAAGGGCTTCGGCTATCGTTTATGGGTTTACAAGGTAGTTTTAGGGTAAAACTAAGACAAAGAAACTGTCAGAACAATTTTCGGACAATCGAGTCGAAATACGACTACGCAGGGGCATTTTGGTCCAAAATAAAGGCTCAAAACTTCAAAGTTATCAGTTCTGAAAACAAATTTGACAGCAACGATCCTCATGACATCCGCTACAACAAATCCTAAAGCCACGAAGTCAGATTATAGCTTTACGACAATAAAGTTTCAAAATGTGAGACAAAAAGAGTTTTGAGTCAATTTTTCAGATCCTGGACAACTGAATCGCAATCAGAGTTTACTGACAGAGGTTTTAGACTCAGGGGAACATAAGGAACATAACCCAAGCGAGAAATCAGAGAAATCGGACAATTTTAGAAAAAGCTCAAAACTTAGAGCACAGAAACGACTTCAGAAACGCAACAGAAACAACCATCAGAGGTAGGAATCGTGTTAGTTACCTTGATACCTAGAAGTAGGGACGAACTGCACAAAGATTGGTCAAGATTTCGCGAAAATCTCTCTCCCCCAAGCTCCCCTCAATCTCGCGGCCAACAAGGAAGAAATGAAGAGAAATTTTGCTTTTTCGCCTATTTATAGGCGGGTGAAATCGCGGGAAAATGAAAATTTCGCGATTCCGATTTTTGCAGCACGATCACCGTGGAATTCTAAGAGAGATTCTGGCGTCAGAATTCCAGAACTCAAAACAAACATCTAAGATTTGGGAAAAACGATATCGAAAAACTCAAAAGCGGTGTCGGTTAATCTGCCCCGAAAAACTACTTTTTGCTGTGATGCTCAAACGACAAAACTTCCTACTGAAGAAAGATTGGAAACGTCAAAACAAGTCTGGAATCGCGGACGGAATCTTCGTTAGAAGTCCCGAATAGAAAAAGTCTTCATCCTTCGCTAAAAACTAGGGTTTCGAAGCAAAGAAATTAGAGTCGGCGGACATCCGAAAAGTGAAACCTATCGTGCGTACAGTCCAGAGTTCCGAAATGAAACGCTGGTCGATGGAAAAATAAAGAGAATCTTTAAATTTTCCGAGAGTTCGAAATCTCACTCAAAACATTGCTTTAAGAGCGAAATAGTCTATTCTGGACACGCTCGCCCTAAGGCAAGGGTGCAGACGACTCGCACTAACTCCGAAAACGACTACGCAACATTCCTCAAGCAATTCCTGAACTTTCTTCTTCATTAATCTTCCTCAAATATCAAACTCCTGTCACGCTTACACTGATTCTACGCGTGAGTCGGAAACTAGCTTGTTCTGAAAATCCAGGTCTTACAATACTCCCCTCCAAAAAGAAAGTTTCGTCCTCGAAACTCAGAGTTCAGCAAAAAGTCCGGGGTACAGTTCCTTGATCTTGTCTTCCAATTCCCATGTAGCATCCCCCGTATCCTTGTTCCATATCACCTTTACCAACGGAATCTGCTTTCCCCTCAGCTGTTTCACCCTTCTATCCCCAATACTCACTGGCGGTGTCTCAAAAGTCAAATCAACCTTCAGTTCAACGTTGTCTGGCACGATCACATGAGTCGGGTCTGGAATGTACTTCCTCAACTGCGACACATGAAATACATCATGAATGTTGGAAAGAAATGGCGGTAGTGCAATCTGATATGCAACTGGTCCAACACGTCGAGTGATTTGATAAGGCCCAATAAACTTTGGCGCAAGCTTCCTTGACTTAATAGCTCGTCCAACCCCCGTAGTCTGAGTAACTCGTAGGAACACATGGTCACCTTCCTCAAACTCTAGGGTTCTACGTCTTTGATCAGCATAACTCTTCTGTCTGCTCTGTGAAGCTCTCATCTGTTCTCTGATCTGCTTAACCTTCTCCGTCGTCTGTTGCAGCATTTCTGGCCCAATCAACAAACTCTCCCCATCTTGATACCAACACAACGGTGTCCTACACTTGCGGCCATACAAAGCTTCATACGGTGCCATCCCAATGCTCGCATGGAAACTATTGTTGTAGGTGAATTCAACCAATGGCAGAAGATCATCCCAGCTTCCTCTGTTATCTAACACACAAGCCCGTAGTAGATCCTCTAGCGACTGAATAGTTCTCTCTGTTTGCCCATCCGTTTGTGGATGATACGCCGAACTCAACCTCAGCTTGGTTCCTAACGCATCATGAAGAGCTCCCCCAAAGTGCGAAGTAAACTTTGGATCCCGATCAGACACAATACTTGTCGGAACTCCATGTAGTCTCACAATCTCCGCCACATAGATCTCAGCCAACTTCTCCACATTGTAGGTAGTTCTCACTGGTAGAAAATGCGCTGACTTGGTCAAACGATCTACAATCACCCAAATCGAATCGTGTCTCTTCTGTGTTCTTGGCAAAGCTACCACAAAATCCATGGATATACTATCCCATTTCCATTCTGGCACGTCTAAACTCTGTAGCATACCAGCAGGTCTTTGATGCTCTACCTTGGCCTTCTGACAAGTTAAACATGCAGCTACATACTCGGCCACTTGTTTCTTCATTCCTGGCCACCAGAAATTCAGCTTCAAATCTTGATACATCTTGGTCATTCCCGGATGAATACTCCATTTGCTCTTGTGCCCTTCATCCATGATCAGCCTTCTCAATTCTGGATTATTGGGTACACACACTCTGTCCTTGCATCTTAAGATATCGTCATTTCCGATCTTGAATTCCGGGTCTTTCCCTTGAATCACTAAGTTCCTCTTCTCCAGCAGAAACTCATCTTGCAATTGTTGCTCTCTAATCTCTTCCATCAGTCCACTGGCAATTCTGATCATACCGAACTTCAACTTTCCCTCAGACGGTGTCACACCTAGACTCATATCTCGAAATTGTTCCAGTAACTCCAGCTCTTTAACCATCATTGACGAGACATGCATCTTTCTGCTCAAAGCATCAGCAACTACATTCGCCTTCCCAGGGTGATATTGCAACGTAAACTCATAGTCTTTGATGAACTCCATCCATCTTCGTTGCCTCATGTTCAGCTCCTTCTGATCAAACAAGTATTTAAGGCTCTTGTGATCGCTAAATATCGTGAAAGTACAACCATAGAGGTAATGTCTCCAGATTTTCAGCGAAAACACAATGGCAGCTAACTCCAAATCATGAGTCGGATAGTTCTTCTCATGAGTCTTCAACTGTCTCGAAGCATAAGCCACCACTTTTCGATGTTGCATCAACACACATCCCAAGCCTTGATACGAAGCATCACAATAAACCTCATAAGGTTCCTCCGGTTGCGGCAAAATAAGCACAGGTGCCGTCGTCAAACATTCCTTCAGAGTCTGAAAACTTGTTTCACACGCCTCTGTCCATGCAAAAGGTTGATCCTTCCTCGTCAATTGAGTCAAAGGTCCAACGATCTTGGCAAATCCCTCAATGAAGCGTCTATAATATCCAGCCAAACCCACAAAACTTCTGATCTCCGTCACTGTCTTCGGTTGCTCCCAAGCCAAAACAGTCTCCACTTTCGCCGGATCCACAGCTATGCCTTCCTTTGAGATAACGTGGCCTAAGAAATTAACTTCCTTCAGCCAGAATTCACACTTGGAAGGGTTCGCATACAGCTTCTTTTCTCTCAACACTTGTAGAACTTGGCGCAAATGTCCTTCATGTTCCGTTGCATCCTTCGAGTATATCAGTATATCATCAATAAACACCACCACAAACCGATCTAAGAATTCATGGAAGATGCGGTTCATGTAATCCATGAAAACAGCAGGTGCATTTGTCACTCCAAACGGCATCACTAGGTACTCGTAGTGTCCGTAGCGTGTTCTGAATGCAGTCTTCGGTATATCCTCAGTCTTCACTCTGATCTGATGATAGCCTGATTTCAAATCTATCTTCGAAAATACAGCAGCCCCTCGTAATTGATCCATCAAATCATCTATCCTCGGCAACGGGTATCTGTTCTTGATCGTCGCCTTGTTCAGTTGTCGATAATCCACACATAATCTCGACCTTCCGTCTTTCTTCTTAACTAACAACACTGGCGCTCCCCACGGTGAAACACTTGGTCGAATGAATCCTTTTGCCGAAAGATCCTCCAACTGAGATTTCAACTCCGCTAACTCCGCAGGTGCCATACGGTAAGGTGCAATCGAAATCGGTCCAGTTCCGGGTACAATGTCGATCACAAACTCCACATCGCGTACAGGCGGCAGTCCAGGTACATCTCCAGGAAAAACATCCGCAAAATCTCGAACCACCGGAATACCTTGAATATCCGATTCCTTCTTCCCCTCCAGACTTAGCAATGAAAAGTACTTCTGAGTGCCCTCGCTCAACGATGCACTAATGTGGTTAATAGAAAGATACTCGAAAAGATCCGAGTCTGGGAACACCACTTTCTTTCGACTACAGTCCAAAAGACAATGGTAGTGGGATAGCCAATCCATCCCGAGGATTACATCTAGGTTTTTAAGGGGTAGACATACTAGGTTGGCATGAAAAGTTCTATCTTTATATACTACTGAACAGTGCATGCATGCGGCATTAGCAATTAGAGTCCTAGCAGGTGTAGTTACCATAAGATCAAAACTCAAAGTAGTAATAGGCAGATGCAGTCTTGATACGCAATCCTTAGAGACAAATGAATGAGTTGCACCAGAATCAAAGAGTACAGTTAGAAGATTACCGTCAATTTCACATTCTCCTCTGATCAAACCATCAGCTCCTTCAGCCTCTTCTCCATCCATGGTATACACTCTTCCCTTCGCCACTGGGCGCTTCCCACTAACAGCATTCACAGACGGTTCAACCTTCGGTGCCTTGCATTCCGTAGCCAGATGCCCAGATTTATTGCAGTTGTAGCATCTTGGTGGCCTCGTGCAATTGTTTGCATAGTGCCCGGTTCCTCCACACCGGAAACAAGTCACTTCACGGTTTGGGGTACGGCTTCCCGACCCTCCTGAAGTAGCAGCAGCCATAGGCTTGTAAGATCCCGGGGTAAACCCTCTCCCCGCAGGACGTTGATATGGCTTCCTCGCCTGAAACCTCCCTTTTCCCTGAAAACTCTGTGGTGTCGACCTCACCGGTCCTCCTGTTCCAGCCCTGTTGTATCTCCGATTCTTCATCAATTCCACCTCAGTTGCCTTCTCAACCAATGCCTGGAATCTCATGATCCCCAATGGTCTCACCGAATCTTCAATATCGGGCCTCAATCCCCTCACAAATCTCTTGCACATGTAGGGTTCATCAACTTGATCACGGAAAAACCGAAAGTACTTTGCCAGAGACTCCAACTTGGCTGCATACTCCGGAATGGTCATGCTTCCTTGTTTCAGAGTCAGAAACTGTGATTCACGCTCGTCACGAGCACTGTCTGGGAAATACTTCTCGAGAAAAGCTGTTCGAAAAGAATTCCAGTTCACCTCCACATGATTTGCCTCCATCATTCCTCTGGCGCCTCTCCACCAGTATTCAGCATCTCCCAACAACAGATAGGTTGCCAGCCCCACTTTGGCTCCCTCAGCAGTCTGTAACACACCAAAGATCTTCTCAATCTCCTCTATCCAGAGTTCCGCTTTGTCCGGGTCAGTACCTCCCGAAAACTTAGGTGGATCCTGTCTCCTGAAGTCATTCAAACCTTTGTTCTGATCCAAAGTCGCCTCCCTCTGACGCTGGTGTTGATCACGCGCTTCCTCCGCAGCACGTCTCAAAGCATTGTCATTCGCTTGGTTAGTCATTGCCTGGGCCATAGTGGCCATCATCTCTGCTAGCTGATTTGTGTTCACCATCGTCTGTTACCCCCAAGAAAACTGTTAGTCCTAATCGTAGAATAGCACCAAACTATTACATATGGTTAAACAACCATGCAATCAATTAGAACGAAAAATCGTCCTGCAGACAATCAATTTTCACTCTTTGCAGAGTCACACAACCTAGCACAGAAGACCTATTCCCCAAAGACTCCCAAAAGACTCGACTAAGCTCTGATACCACAATGTAACACCCCGATTTCCAGGTGTCACTTTAGTAACCAAAAATAATCTTTACGCGGAAAACAAGTAATTTTTTTTTTCGTTTCTTTCCTTTAAATCAAAACGATAAAGAAGTAGAGACAACACCCAACAACTAAACTAACCGATATACAAATATATACATCTGTACAGCCTCGGCTGCACTCCATGTCACGCAAAGCCGCAGTGACTCCAAAGTAGTACGCCCGCAGGCAAATATACAAACCAGAACTGTGAGTAAAAGTATCAAAATACAGTTATCCAAGAGAAAGTCGGCACTCAAAAATGGCCTGAAAGGAAGACCCCTGTACTCCGACAGACTCTCTGTGATCCTCCTCAAAAGAACCACACAAAAAGCCACACATCGGAACCTACCCTGTCCCAAAAAGAAACTGACGATCAGAGCTCTACACAAAAAATGTCGCTAATCCTAACCTACCCTCCCAGCTCAGCTCACCAATCATCCTCCTCCTCATCGCTGCTCGGCGAGTAGCTCTCCCCACTGCTCTCGGAGTCAGAGTCGGAATCCACCGTAATCATCTCGGTGTCCAAATCCATAACCTCCCTCCTCACTGTCCTGCGCACCGCCCTAGTCGAGCCGGTCTCCACATCCACCTCTCCTGTGAGAACATCCTCCTCCTCCACCCTCATCAAGGGGTCCACACGGTAGCCGTGCGGTGAAGAGAAAGATAAGAGACGTGAGACAGATGGGACAACAGACTCCCTCCTCGGCTGTACGAGCCTAGAGGACGACGCCACGTCGGTAGAAGCGATGGCAGTAGCCGGAGGTGGCACAACAGATATAGCAGCAGCAGCAGGCTCGATCTCCTCTGGGTCCTCCTCAACAGAAGGTGAAGTCGGAGGTGGTGCAGGTGGTGCATGTCCAGTGCCTGGTCCACAATGAACTGAGGGCGGCAAGTCAAAACTCAGCTCCATACGTCGTAGCACTCCGCTCGTCAGGCGTCCTCGCTCATCCGTCCGGTCCTCCATGACCCTTCCCCTATACGTCGCCCGGTGACCAGCCACATCGATCACCCAAGCGGTGGGGGCATCCCTATCCAGCAACTCATATCTGATCCCCCCCGAGGGAGAGACCGTCGAGAACCAGTCGGCCATCGACATCTGGCAGCAGGCCGACCGCCCAAAGACAAACATACAAACAAAGCCAAGGCGCTAGGGTCAACTCACAGCAATAAGTACATATACACACAACATGTGACAGGGTATATATATAAGTTGTTATATAAGCATATAAGTAATCCTAGCATGTTATGGCTCTAACATTGCTTCAATAAACAAACAGCACACAGTCTCAGTCAGCATGAATGTATGCGTGAAATGCACAATATGAATCCGGATTTGTGACGCGTTCCCGTTCGCCACAAGTGAAGCATTCCCGTTCTTCACTATGGATGGACCATTCCCGTTATCCATCCTGGATGAAATCCATCCTGGATGAACCATTCCCGTTATTCATCCTTGGTGAACCATTCCCGTTATTCACCGTATGATGAACCATTCCCGTTATTCATCATTTATGCAAGGTGAACCATTCCCGTTATTCACCATGATATGCACAGGTGAACCATTCCCGTTATTCACCCGATTGAATGCAACGTTGTTAGCCAAACAACGAATTGTCCTTACCACGAAAGTGTTTAGCTCACAACCCAATCTCAACAAACCCATGAGTTAGTGTCGGTCAATACAACACAACTCGGAGTAAGTGTCGGTCAATACAACACAACTCCAACAAGAAAACACAAGGGTCTAGTGTCGGTCAATACAACACAACCCAAACAACAAGAGCACTAGGTGTCGGTCAATACAACACCACTCGAATAACAAGAGTACTAAGGTACTCAGTGACTTTCAATCGTCACTTTAGCTCACCGCAGTGGCTTTCCCCCAATCTCTCCAAAACCCACAACAAAAGTCGACTTTTCCCCGTCTTTCGTAAATATTTTCCCCTTCAGTTTTCCTATACTTAAACGTTAATAAAAATGATTTCAATTCAGATTAGTCAGGTTATGAGTTTATTTCTCAAAATCTAGGTTTCCCAAGTCTTTAGTTTACAAAATTCTATTCATTCTAGGTTTTCCGAAAACCAACCACCCAAAAGAAGTTTCCCGGGGAAAGTCTAAGTAAACCAACGAATCCCAACAAATGGCTAAGTCCCAAACCCCTCGTTTGAACTTGCCTAGGGTTGCTCATCCAACCCGAAACATCAAAGATCACCAGATCAATGAATCTCCACTCCGAAGTCGCGTCAAAACGCACAATCCAACAAAGCACAACATCACAACATCAGTTCATCAACACAATCAACATCAAAGTAAAGCATAAGTCGAATTGATCGACGCCTATCATGCATTCATAGCTAATATATAGTAAGTTGCCCTAACCTCGAGCTGTTCCAGCTTCGAAATCAAGGTTGTCCTCAAACAGTTGCTCTGAATATTCCAAAGTTCCTTCAACTGAACCTCGGAGAAAACAAAGCAGAATTCAAACAAAATCGATTAGTTCGATCGCAAAACAATACATAAACGATAGACAAAGCATCAAAGCTTCAGAATACGACAAACGGGTACGAAAGGACAAGTTTTCGAAAACGAAAAACTCCCCCCCTTAGGAAAAACCCACGGCCATAAGGAGAAAAGGGCTTCGGCTCTTTTTCTTCGATCAAATCAGTTTACAAGGTAGTTTTAGGGTAAAACTAAGACAAAGAAACTGTCAGAACAATTTTCGGACAATCGGGTCGAAATACGACTACGCAGGGGCATTTTGGTCCAAAATAAAGGCTCAAAACTTCAAAGTTATCAGTTCTGAAAACAAATTTGACAGCAACGATCCTCATGACATCCGTGACAACAAATCCTAAAGGCACGAAGTCATATTATAGCTTTACGACAATAAAGTTTCGAAATGTGAGACAAAAAGAGTTTTGAGTCAATTTTTCAGATCCTGGACAACTGAATCGCAATCAGAGTTTACTGACAGAGGTTTTAGACTCAGGGGAACATAAGGAACATAACCCAAGCGAGAAATCAGAGAAATCGGACAATTTTAGAAAAAGCTCAAAACTTAGAGCACAGAAACGACTTCAGAAACGCAACAGAAACAACCATCAGAGGTAGGAATCGTGTTAGTTACCTTGATACCTAGAAGTAGGGACGAACTGCACAAAGATTGGTCAAGATTTCGCGAAAATCTCTCTCCCCCAAGCTCCCCTCAATCTCGCGGCCAACAAGGAAGAAATGAAGAGAAATTTTGCTTTTTCGCCTATTTATAGGCGGGTGAAATCGCGGGAAAATGAAAATTTCGCGATTCCGATTTTTGCAGCACGATCACCGTGGAATTCTAAGAGAGATTCTGGCGTCAGAATTCCAGAACTCAAAACAAACATCTAAGATTTGGGAAAAACGATATCGAAAAACTCAAAAGCGGTGTCGGTTAATCTGCCCCGAAAAACTACTTTTTGCTGTGATGCTCAAACGACAAAACTTCCTACTGAAGAAAGATTGGAAACGTCAAAACAAGTCTGGAATCGCGGACGGAATCTTCGTTAGAAGTCCCGAATAGAAAAAGTCTTCATCCTTCGCTCAAAACTAGGGTTTCGAAGCAAAGAAATTAGAGTCGGCGGACATCCGAAAAGTGAAACCTATCGTGCGTACAGTCCAGAGTTCCGAAATGAAACGCTGGTCGATGGAAAAATAAAGAGAATCTTTAAATTTTCCGAGAGTTCGAAATCTCACTCAAAACGTTGCTTTAAGAGCGAAATAGTCTATTCTGGACACGCTCGCCCTAAGGCAAGGGTGCAGACGACTCGCACTAACTCCGAAAACGACTACGCAACATTCCTCAAGCAATTCCTGAACTTTCTTCTTCATTAATCTTCCTCAAATATCAAACTCCTGTCACGCTTACACTGATTCTACGCGTGAGTCGGAAACTAGCTTGTTCTGAAAATCCAGGTCTTACAGTACCCGAACTTTGATTTTAGCGCTATGGGAGTAATGAAAGAGATAACCGCTGAAGGACTGGTTGGTCCTGACGATCCTCCCCTGATTGACCAACACCTCTGGATGGCGACTGAAGAAGAAGAAGAAGAAGAAATAGGAGAAAAAGAAAGAAACAATGAATAATGTAGTTTTAATGTCACTTAGCCTTTTCTGCCCTCTTGTAATGCACTTTTCCGCCATTCATATATATAAGCAACCTTTCGCCATAGCTTTCATATCGCCGTTGGATATTTTGTAAATCATGTTGGAATGTTTCCGCCTTACATTTTTTGGTCGCCGCATTCTTATCGCTTAAAAAATTTACGAATGAATTTCATAGTTTAACGCCCCAACACGCCGGAGTAATAAAATACTCAACATCCTGAGTGTCCAAGCACTCGCCTTCCACCTTATTCATTCGCCGACCTTATATCTTGCGCTATTTTTTCACGCGTCATATGATTGAATTACGCATAACGACTTCGTGCATTAATTTTAACTAGGACTTGTTGCTTGGTATTTCCCCGCCAAGACTTTAGACATTTTCCTCAAAGGAATAAACGGCCTCCATTCTCGAGGGCTTCGCCCGGGGCTTTGCCCGCTCGGGGCTTACAATGCTTGGGTCCCAATGGCCATTTGGGGGTCCCAAGTCTTTTGCCTAGTTTACGGTGCTCATCGTATTCTGGCGAGACTTACCCAGCACGTCGTTTACGGGACCGACGATCACGTCAGACTTTCCGGGGGGCGATTCCCAGGCGTCAAAGGCCATTTGTGGAATCGCCACCACCTTCAGGGTTCCAGCAAGCCCCTTTGGGGATCAAGCTTGTCCCACCTAGTGATCGCCGTAATTCTTTGTGTCGATCGGCAATTCCGACCGTCAGGGAATCCCTGGGATTTTTTAGACGCGAATTTCATGAATTTTCGTTTTATTGATGATGCGTCTCATTAAAAAACTCCTTTCGGAGAAAAAGAGTACGCTTTTGCTACAATGGAGAGTTCCAAGGTACATTGAAAACATTTATCTTTGGCGAATACACTGTGCTCACAATCAACTGTAATAATAACGCAGGCTCAAACCGTTGAACGACCTGGGTAGTCGCCTTCCATCAAGCTCCTCCAAGTGGTAGGCCCCTGTACCGAGAACTTTGACGATGCGATAGGGCCCTTCCCAGTTCGGAGTCAACTTGTTTCCTGGGGCTCCCGATCGCCACTTGAGGACCAGATCGCCAACCTCCATGTCTCGGACGCGAACCCTGCTATTGTACTTGGCAGCCACACGCTGCTTCATCGCGGTTTCTCGAATGTGCGCCTCATCACGTGTTTCAGACAGGAGATCCAACTCCACCGCCATATTGGCTTGATTCTCCCCTTCAAAATCTGGCTGGGTTCGCCATGTGAAGTTGTCAATTTCCACCGGCAACATGGCATCTACCCCATAAGTCATTCTAAAGGGGGTTTCTCTTGTAGTGGATTGCACAGTGGTGTTGTACGACCATAGCACCACCGGGAGTTCCTCCAGCCAGGCTCCCTTAGCCTCCTCAAGCCGTCGCCTTAGTCCGCGCAAAATTACCCTGTTCGCGGATTCCACCTGCCCGTTCGTTTGCGGATGCTCCACAGAGGCGAATCTCATCTGTATGCCCATTTCCTTGCAAAATTCCCTTGTTTGGTTGCTTGAAAACTGGGTCCCATTGTCAGATACGATCGCCCTTGGGATCCCGAACCTACAAACGATACGTCTCCAATAAAAGTTGACTATCTTTGCAGAGGTTATTTTGGCCAGAGGTTCGGCTTCAATCCATTTAGTGAAGTAGTCCACCGCTACCAATATAAACTTCATTTGCGACCTGGCGGTCGGAAAAGGTCCTACCAAGTCCACACCCCACATGGCGAAAGGCCATGGGGCGCTCATCGTTACCAGCTCTTTTGGCGGTGCCTTGGACAAATCATCAAACACTTGACATTTTTTGCATCGCTTCACAAAGTCCATACAGTCCTTCCTGAGGGTGGGCCAATAGAAACCAGCCCTTAACACCTTGCAAGCCAAAGATCTCCCACCAATGTGGCTTGCACACACTCCCTCATGCACCTCAGACATTATTCCCTCATACTTTTCCGGCGGTACACACTTTAGCAATGGCGCCGAAAAACCACGGCGATACAAGTGTCCGTCAATGAGAGTGTAGTGGCTCGCCTCTCGTCGTTGTTCCTTCGTGCATTGCTCCACTTCCGCTGGATCCCCCGCCAAGATGGACAATATAGGTCCCATCCACGTCGCCCCTCTGTTCACACATGCCATGAGCTCGCCTTCAATGCTGGGGCACGCCAGCGTTTCCTGAATCACACTTCCGTTGTTGCCGGGCTTCCGCGTGCTCGCCAATTTGGCCAACGCGTCCGCCCGCTGGTTTTCAGCCCGAGGAACATACTCTACTACTACCTCTTGAAAGAGTGTCATCAAATATCGCACTCGCTCGAGGTATTTGATCAGATTGGGATCTTTGACCTGGAAAATGCCCTTCACTTGGTTTTCCACCAACTGCGAGTCCGTTCTTATCAACAAACTACCGATTTTGACTTCACGTGCCAACTTCAACCCGGCAATGAGAGCCTCATACTCTGCCTGGTTATTCGTGGCCTTGAACTCGAATTTCAGCGATTGCTCCAGCACTAGATCTCCTGGTCCTTCCAATGTTACTCCCGCGCCACCGCCACTGCTATTGGAGGATCCATCTACAAAGAGAGTCCACTGAGTGTCCACTCTTTCAAACCGATCTGGGGTCAATTCCACCACAAAATCAGCCAGCGATTGTGCGCCAACCTTGCCTCGTTTATCATATTGCAACCCATATTCGGACAATTCAACCGACCAGGCGACCAATCTGCCTGACAAATCCGGTTTTTGTAACACTTGTCTCAGGGGTAAATCCGTTCGCACCTTTACTGGAAAACTCTGAAAGTAAGGTCTCAACCGCCGGGCGGTGACGAGGACCGCCAATGCTGCCTTCTCGATTTTCTGGTATCTGACCTCTGCGCCCTGGAGTGTGTGGCTAACGAAATAAATAATTCGATGCTCGCCATCCACTTCCTGCAATATCACAGAACTCAGAGCACTATCACTCACAGCAAAATACAAGTGCAGCGGGTGCCCCTGTATTGGTTTTGACAAGATCGGCGGTGATGACAGGAGTTCTTTGAGGCGAACAAAAGCTTCCTCACACTCCGCTGTCCACTCGAATGCAACATTTTTTCGAAGACACTTGAAAAATGGGAAAGATCTATCGCCAGACTTAGGGAGAAACCGAGACAGAGCTGCTATTCGCCCTGTTAAACGTTGGACTTCTTTCACATTAGAGGGACTTTTCATCTGCTGAATCGCCTTGCATTTGTCTGGATTTATCTCTATTCCTCTGGATGTGATCATGAATCCCAGGAACTTGCCACCCTGAACACCAAAAGAGCATTTCTCCGGGTTGAGGCGAATATTGTGCTTCCTGATCTCGCCGAATGCTTCTTCCAGATCTTGATGATGATCCAAACCACGTACTGACTTAACGATCATATCATCAACGTAAACTTCCACGTTTCTCCCCACTTGTCCAGCAAAAACCCTATCCATCAGCCTTTGGTAGGTCGCACCAGCATTCTTCAATCCAAATGGCATCGTGCGATAACAATAATTGACTCTGGCGGTCATGAAAGTCGTTTTATCTTCGTCCGCCGGATGCATGCGAATTTGATGATAACCATAATAAGCGTCCATTAAGCTAAGCAGTTCGTTGCCCGAGGCACCATCGACGAGTCCATCAATGCTGGGAAGGGGATACGAATCTTTTGGGCATGCTTTATTTAAGTCTGTGTAGTCTACGCACATCCGCCATTTCCCATTCGCCTTCTTCACCATCACGACGTTCGCCAACCACGTCGGATATTTCACTTCCCTGATGAATTCTGCCGTCAGCAGCTTGTCAACTTCCTGTTGCACCGCCTTCCCTTTGTCGCCACCCAAGCGCCTCCTGAGTTGTGAGACTGGCTTGACACTTGGATTCAATGCTAATCGATGGCAGATGAAGTTTGGATCGATTCCAGGCATGTCTTTGCAGCTCCAGGCAAACAAATCTAGGTTCTCCCCAAGCAGCTTTGTCAGGCGCGTCTCCTGCTCTCCCGTCAGTCTGGTCCCAATCTTCAAAGTGCAATCGCCAAACTTTAGCACCTTCGTCTCCTCAATTGGCGTGGGCCTGTTTACCCGCCCCTCGCCACGTGGGTCAAGATTTTCATCCGAAGCTTCAATTTCATAACATCTATGACCGACCAACGCACTCTTCTTGCCGTACAAGTTAAGGCAATTATTGTAACACTCCCTCGCCATCTTCTGGTCCACCTTCAGCTTTCCAACCTTTCCACTGCTTAGCGGATACTTGACCGCCAAGTGGGCTGTTGAAATTACAGCACAAAGGCGATTCAATGTATTTCGCCCAATGATGACATTGTAAGACGTCACCACCTGGAGAACCAGATACCTTACCTTCAAAACCCTGGCACACTCATCTTCCCCGAATATTGTGTCTAGATCAATGTATCCTCACACCATTACTTGCTCCCCCGCGAAACCTACCAAGGTTCCTGCATATGGAGTCAGATCATTGTCAGTTAGTCCCAACTTGTCAAATGCATCACCATAGATAATATCAGCCGAACTACCCTGATCCAGGAGTACCCTTCTAACGTTGAAACTGTTCATCCTTAACTGCACTACGATCGGGTCATCCTTATGAGGCTTTATCCCCTCAAAGTCTGCCATCGAGATTGTTATGTCAGGGTGTACGAATCCAAAAGCGACTTCATGAACTGAATTGACTGCACGAACATGGCGTTTCCGGCGGACCGATGGTATTCACACCACTTCTTGGGATTGGCGTCCCGCGGTTGATATTTTGGAGCCTCTGGCTCATCCACCAGATTTGCACCCCTCGCCTCGCGGAGTATATCCGTTAAATCTGTGTTCATTACCATGTCAGCTTCCTCCCGCTGGCGATAAGACTTAGATTGCCATGGCCGGCGCTGTTCATAATCATCACGCCGTGGATACAACTGCTCCTTGCTCGGCCTCAATACCGCCTTCCCTTTATCTTGTCTTTGCTGCTTGCCATCCCCCTTGTCTTCGCCGCCCTTATCTTTTTTCGCGCGCTTGGGTGAGGTGTCGCCTTTTTCCAGTTTCGCGCGCTTTCTTTTGAAAGCATCGTCCTCCTCGTCTAGAATATAAGTGCTGGCGCGAGCACGCATCTCTTCCATCGAACGTGCTGGTTTGCGCATCAACTTGCTGTTCAACCCTCCCGGTAACAAACCATTTTTGAATGCTAGAGCACAGGCTCGAGGCTCCTCGTCCTCTACCTTGACCGATGCAGCGTTGTACCTTGCCATGTATTCCTTCAGTGACTCTCCTTCTTGTTGGCGAATATTGTATAGGTCATTGATCGTCACCGGCTGATTCTTATTCGCCGAGAATTGCACTAGAAACTTGGATGAGAAGTCTCTGAAATTCGAAATCGATCCGCGCGGCAAAGTCGTGAACCATGCCATCACCGTCGATTTGAACGTTGATGGAAACATCCTATACTTCACCGCATCTGATGCCGCAATTATCACCATCTTCGTGTTGAAATACAGAAGATGATCCTTCGGATCAGAATCTCCACTGTAAGAGTCCAGAACTAACGTTTTCATATTATCTAGAATTGCCACACTCTCAACGTCCTCTGAGAATGGACGGAACTCAGCTACAGAATCCGCTTCCCTGCTTCCATCATCTTGTTGCCCGCGGCGGTAGAAATCCAACTGAGCTTGCAGATGTTCATTCCGCTGCTGAATGTTTCCAATGCTGCGCATCATATGGCGCCATTGCTCCTGTGTCACCGCCGGTTGTTGCTCTGGAGTAGGTGAATTTCCTGGTGAGCGCTCCAGAGATCCGACCTGCGAAGGCGATGGAGGAGGTGGTGGTGATGGAGGAGGAGAAGGCAGCTCTACTCCCGCCGTTCGTATCGGAGAATCCAGGACGACCCGATGAGGCTGCCGAGGCGGCGAAATTCGCTGTCGCACTGGTGAATGATGCTGCCTCCTGCGTCGCGTCTCCATCTGAATCAGGAATGACGCAAACTCGATCGAAAGACGAACGCCGGTCACAGAATCAGAATCAGAATAGGAAAGCTCGAGAACTGCCGAATCGTAATCTGAGGTAGCTTCTTGCACAATCAATCCACGTGAATGGGAGTAGAAAGTTTACGGTCCCCACAGACGGCGCCAAATGTTCTAGGAATGAACATTGAAGAAAAGTATAGTACCAAAGGGTAGAGAGATTGAGCTAGAGAGAGAGAGTTAGAGAGTGAATGCTGAATTTCAAGTGTGTATTTCTCCAAATGAGCAAAAGTCCCTTACAATTGATGACTACCTCCTATTTATAGGGCTTGGGCACTACCTATTGGGCTGATTGGGCCTCCGGAGTCGAGGCCCAACCCAAGGCCAAGCTCTCGCTCTTTGGCGAGCTAACCCCTGGGCGTTGCCCCTCTAGGGGCTCGCCCAGTCCAGATATCTTTAAGATTCAAACTTATTTAGGTTGTTATTTTAAAACTCTATCTTTAGGATTTGTTAGGATTTATTGTTATCTTTTAGGATTTGATTTTGATTAGGATTTGTGATCTCAGCTCTTATTTAAGGGTTTGTGCTGAGAGAAACAATTACCTTTTGCCTTCTGCTATTATTTAATATAATTTCGTTTTTCAGTAATTATTAAAGCTCTGCTAGGGTTTATGCTTTTATTCCCTGCTTCCTCCAAATTAATTGCTGAATTCGCCCCATCCATGGAAGGTTAATTCCCTTCGAACGAATTCCTTTGCAAAGTATATCGCGCTCTTGAGGTATAGTGCTCAATAGAATTCGCCTGATTAGTTTTCTTCATCTCTACTTCTGGCTTAGGTTTGCTTAATTCCTTATGATTAGAAATAGAAGATGATGTATGTTCGCTTAGTTCATATTAGGGCGTAAACGATTCTTAATCGCTTAGTTTAGGAATTTGTGAATTAGTTATCGCTTAGTTAATTAATTCTCACGAACTAGAAAACTAATAACAAGAATTGATCTTTAGATACCCGTGATTGAGCAGCGATATACTGAACAAAGGGATTCGTCCTTCTTTACTTGATTTTATTAATCTGTTTTACTTTCTGCTAGTCCTTGAAACTGAATCACAAAACCCCCCTTTGAGTGTGTGCGTTTGTGCGTTTTTAATATTGAGTCTTTGTTGAAACGATAATCCTTGGGAAACGACCTAGGAGTCACTTCCTAGTTACTACAGTTTTCTAAATTTATTATTTGTATCGGGTACGGCCTCGATCAAATTTGGCGCCGTTGCCGGGGATTTATCGTCCTTGCCAAAGGTTCAATAGAGTTAGTATTAGTATTAGTAGTAGTATCAACCTCTGACTAGTGAACGTCACTTACATAGGCACCTTGTGACTAACGTCCTGATAAACCACGACCCCACTATCTGCTTCACAGTGCATGAATGATACGATGCTAGTAATAAATCACGAAAACGAATACATCTTTTTACGAATTTGAGTTCTTCCAAAAAGCAAGACCACTCCCACCGAGTGTCTGCACCACCATTGCCCTTTAGGCATGGCCATTGCTCGCCAAAAGCCTTATATTCGATATCAATCGATCAAAAGCTCATAAGAAATATACCATCTCAAATCATTATGCTTACACTGCATGTTCCGGTAGCAACATCTCACAAATATCAACATGCTTTCATTCAATAAATTCACAAGTTATCAACATGCTTTCATAGCTACAAACTCACATATACCAACAAGCTTTCACAACAACAATTCAATCAAGCACTTCCGCAACAACACAACAAGAAAGAAAATAAAGCTTTTATATCCTAAGTGTGTTTCTCCTTGTTGCAGAGGCTGATGATGATGTCTTCTTCTGAGCTCAAGCCTCTACAATTTTCTTCAGACGATAGGAATATGTTCTTGATTGCGCATCTTCACCTTTCAACATATGTTTGTCTTTTTGATGTGGATGATGGTTGTAGGAAAAATGACTTGAAGCTTCTTACTTAGGAGATGGATGGTCTGATGATGTCTGGTTGAGGAACAATAGACATAGACGATGGACTTCATCCCATTCCTAGAGAGAGATCAGGGAAAACTTTAGGTCTAAAGATTATGATAGTTTCCTTTGGTCATTGTGCCTATTTGACGGTTGCTTGAAGCTTTGCACTTTGACCTTTCTCTCTTTTCTGTTTTGTCATAGATCTTTTCCATATTGACATGATGTTTGCTTTCTCTGATTACAGTTTCTTCTAGTTGGCCAGCTCGAGTTTGAAAATTGATTCTCCTTTGCAAGATGTTGTTTTCTTTCTTCTGCAGACGATCGTTCTTTCTTCTTGAGACGATCCTGCTTTTCTTCTAGAAGTCTTATGATCTTCTACTGACAACTCTTCTTTTAATCAGCTTTCTGATGTATGTTGTCTTGTTTCTTTTCAGCTTTGCTCAAAATTTTCCCGTTGAAGAATCATATCTCTTATTGTAGCAGTTTCTCCTAATGAGACTATCTTCAACTTTCTTCTTGATCTTCCTTGTCATCCTTGAGTTAGACGATAGAATATGCATTGTCGAGCTTTATCTTTTCCTCGTGTAGACGGCAGTCTTTGCAGATATAAATTTTCTTCTTTGCAATCGGACCATCTGATTAGAGCAAGTTACTAATGTTGGTCAAACTGCAAGTGTACAGAATCTACCCGGTTGTAATTTATCGAACCACAAGGAATTGGAATGCGAATTTAGTTTAAGATTCAAGTTTAAGGTTGGAAAACAAATAAAATTCAGTTTTAAAGGTTGATTGTTGAGTTGATTAATTATCAAGCTAACAAAGGTAAGTGTGTCAAATTCAGAAATGAGGATGCATTGGGTTCTTGCTCAACTAATTCAATTTTAGCAAACATTTTCTACTCACAAAGCTCGGAGTATTTCCTTGATGCTCTAGCCTAATTAGTCATCTATTGATGCCTCGCATAGACAACCCTCTCAAGTCAAAAGATAGGAAGAATTCATTGACAACCTAAAAAATTGCTAGAAGCACTAAGCAAGCAATTCAGGCCAACAAACCCCAACCCTTCCTCTATTCCTAGTAGCAAGCATAGAAGGGGTAATCCCACAACAAGACCCTAATCTAGAACAAACTTTTGTTATGATTATAGAAAAGCAAAAAGCTAGCATGCATTCAATCTTAAAAGATAAATCATAGAAGTGAGATTCAAGGGTTTACTCAGAACAACATAAATAGAAAATAAATTACAACTAAAACATCCAAAGTCTTATAAAGAACCCAAAGCAAAAGGGGTTTAGCCACGCATGGCCATGAAATCTGTAAGACCCTCAATTTTTGAATTATTATATAATTAAAATAATAATTATTTATAATATTATGATAATAATATTATTATTTAAGTGGATGATAATTTGTTGATCATTGTCTATTGTCTGTTTTCCGTAAATGAATTTCTGTTGATTGATTTATTGTTGTCATGATTATGAGCAATGTTGTATAGCATGTATACATGGTAATGTCTCATAGGACAACACCACTCTGTTGTTGTTGGGTTTTGTCGGAAAACAACATAAGTTTTGTTTCTATAGTTAGTCGTCAGTAAACGACAGAAATGCATAATATTTAGAAATAGACAGGTTAATTATTTAATTAAATATATAAGTCATAAAAAGAAAAATAAAATACAAATAACTCTATTATTGCTGTAATTTTCGAGATAAATGACTAGGGGAGAGAAATGTGGGTTAAAATTTAAATTGGAATTGTTTAGGGGTTTTTCCATAGAATTAGATTAAATATTTTAAAAATTGAAAATGTGATATAATATTTAAATAAAATTAAGATTAGGTCTGAGGTGACTCAAAAATAATTATTTTATTAAAAAAATTATTTTCTTAAATAATTCGTAATTGTTTAATTTAATGATATTAAGGTAATTTAAAGACTATATCATTAACATATCTTAGAAAAATTTGAAATTTGGGTTAGTAAAAATAGTAGATAATATCTGAAGATAATCAAAATCATTTTGGAGTGGAAAATTGGTTAAATTCGGAATTTTTGATTTTTAGTGATTAATTTATCAATTAAACCTTGTTTTGACTTAAAACTTAAGCAAAATGTCCCCGTATGATAGCTCAAATGGTAGGAGCTGGGGACATATGTGTTGGGTAGGGGGGGGGGTTCAGGGATCGATTCCTGGTAGGTGCAATTTATCTTTCTGATGTACCAAAAAAAGTGAAAACTTAAGCAAAATAGGAAATCATGATTTGAATATTTTTAGGAGACTTCTAAAAGGTGAGGGGAACATGGGAGAATGAATGTGATCAACTTTTAGGATTAAGGGAATTTATTTTCAGAATTTACCTTTTATTTTAATCAATTTCATCAAATTAAGGTTTAGTAGCTTGAAGGGCAAGCAAGCTAGGTTAACTTGGTTCTAGAACTTTGGAGAAGCTACTAGAGAAGTGATATAACCTTAGAAAACTGAATGGAAGTCAGTTTTAACTAGTGTTTATTTAATTAATTAATTAGTGAATATTCTAGAGATAAGTTGTTGAGTTCAATCTTGTAATTCAAAGGAAATGGGGGAGATAATGAACCAAGACTAGGGTTTAAGGAAAGGGGAGTTAAAAACAGATCCTGACGTTCGCAGCCTTCCTTTCATGCAAGAATCGGATGATGAGGAAGATGAAGAGATTCCGGGCGAGGGCGTGAAGAAAGCTGCCTCCAACACCAATGCAGAGACTCAGGGCGAGGGCCTGAAGAAAACTGCCTCCGACGCCAATGCAGACAAGCAAGCAAAGAATAATAAAGTTTGAAAATATTCTGCATGTTTGTAGTTTGGCTCATCCTTTTATTTTGTTGTTGCTTCTTATTGTCGTTGTTTAGACCTTGGGCCTCTGACGAACGCACTGTCACGGGTGCGTGTCAAAGTATTTTTGCTTTGAATGCAGTATAAGGTGTTCAACACCAGGATCGTTCTCACAAGGACTAGATAAATTATTAATTGATATTAGAGTAAAACAAAAGCAAATAAAAAAGGAGTTTTTTGATTGATTGATAAAAGGTAACAAAGCAATAATTAAATATATTAGATTTAGAAGAAAGAAAGCGTTAGTCATCGCATTATAACATTCAAGTGCAACAAACCTTCATTGGTTACAAAATATTAATTCTTCTTTATCAATTCCCTAATTCGTGAGAACTAATTAACTAAGCGGAAATTAATTCACAGTTTCCTAAACTAAGCGATTAAGAAACAGTTACGAACTAACATGAACTAAGAGAACATGCATTAACTCTTATTTCTAAAACTACGGAATTAAGCAAACCCTAGATTAGAAATAAAGATGAAGAGAATTAATAAAGAAGGAATTTGCATTAAGAACATAACCTCAAGTTTGCAAACACAAGAATATTAAAAATCCTAAGACTAACTATGGAGTTTAGCAACTCATAATAAAAAAAAAAAGAGAGAAAGGAGGAGGAGGAGGTTATGGTGAGATGAGGTAGTGTGGTGGTGAGGTGGTATCTAACAAAAGCCTAAACCTCACTTATTTATACTAATAAATAAACTTGTTCATCAAGTAACAATCCTTGTTATCTAAATCTTTTCTAAATCTTCACAAAATCGGGCCCACATAAAGGAGTAAGCTGCTGAACGATCAGGCATTCGCGGGTCTCACAAGAAGTCTGAATCTTCAATCGAGGTAACCATAATAGTTGTAGCACTTTAAGTCAGCTTAGCAAGCCTTCAATCGGATCCTGATTCGGAGTTTTGTAGCCCAAGATATGGTCATTTTAGTGCAAACTGTTCCAGACTCGCAGGATTAGCGATAGCAACTTTGCAAGGTAATTCTGACCTTGTTAGAAGCTTTTTCTAAAATTGTTCTGAACATCAAAGTTGTAGGGCTTTGAGTTAGCTTTCCAACGATATATTATGTATCCTATTGAGATATTTATAACTCCAGATTCAACCTGTTCTAGCAAAACAGTCACAGAAACTAAAAGTGTAGAATTAAGCTTTTTTCCATGAATAATCCAAATAAACACTAATGGTCAAACCATGGATAAGTCATAACAATTAAGCATAAGAATGTACATAATGAAGCTTAGGAAGACAAACATAAAGTGCATCAGTTATATTCTTATCAAATTCCCCCACACTTAGTCTTTTGTACTCCTAGGCAAAACTTAACTTCAAAGAAGAATCAGAAAATCACTTATGATAACAAGTACTTCCTAAAACATAAAAACTCAGCTCACACTTACCTTTGAGAGGTAGAAATTCAGATTTATGAGCAAGACAACAACCACTTCACTTTCCACAGAGATTAGACAAACAAGAACTCCATAACCTACATTCCAAGCCAACAAGAATTTCAAATTGAACATCAAAGTTGGATGCAAGTGTTATGCTCTCTACTCTCAAGTGTTTAGGCTTGTGTTTAATCATGCTTAAGCAACTCTCATAATCTCATGAAAACATACATCTATCATAGGCTTGACAAGATTCTAACACACCAATTAAATTGAACAAATGCACACAAAGATCACAGGACTTTTCAAGGTTGTAATGAGGCTAAGGTCAAGGAAGGATTTATGAACGATATTCAGAGTTAAGACCTTAGGAAAAATAAGAGCAATGGGGAATAATTCAAATTAAACTTACTCACAACCCCAAGAATTAACACATTCTTCCTTTTCACAACTTTCTTTTTACTACTTTCACTTCCTTTTCTTTTTCTTTTGCGATAAGTATCTTCCTTCACTCTGAAACTTCTCTTCTTCTTTTTTCCTTTCTTTTTTTTTTGGCATTTTTTCCTTTTCAGCATTTCTATTTTTTTTTTCTTTCAACTTTTTTTTTAGCTT
The DNA here is from genome assembly GCF_012489685.1 of Lotus japonicus. Classification (NCBI taxonomy): domain Eukaryota; kingdom Viridiplantae; phylum Streptophyta; class Magnoliopsida; order Fabales; family Fabaceae; genus Lotus; species Lotus japonicus. The sequence continues at coordinate 44,004,417 of NC_080043.1, forward strand.
GCTTACAATTTATCCAAAAGGAAGTTAGAGTAACTTAGACTATGCATTCAAATGATTCACCCCCACACTTGTTGAATACTCATTCCCAAAATAATTCCAAAGCTCTTACATTCCCTAAGGTAAGATATCATCATTGTTTTTCACTTAGACTTATAATGAGCTGCAAAAGAATAGAGATATTAGGCTCAAAGGGGTTCAAACAAAGGTTAAAACATGCGAGGTAAGCTTTTTAGGCCAGTAGCTTATTGAAAAAGAATGCCTAATCACTTCAATGTGTGCAAATGAACAACAATTTCAGTCAGAATCAAGTCAAGTTCTGCAGTGCATATAAACATGAGGAAATCACACAAGAAAGAAGAGAATGATGGCAAAGACATTACCATTCAAGTGTTTGGTCCAAAATCTCACAAGGTATTTTCACATGGCAAACATATAACACAATGAACCCAACAAATCAATTCTCAATGCAAATCACGATGAACTCAAAATACAAGCAACTTCATCTAAAAAGAGACTTGAAACTTAGCAGAAAAGTGGTTATATTACTCACAAACTCAGCATCTCTAAAACTCATTGAAAAAGTGTGAACTATTTTATTGAAAACGATAAAAACAAAGCAAATAAATTGAAAATGCAAACTATCCTAACTGAGGTTCTACTACTCCTAAATAAGATTCCCACCCCCACACTTAAATCACACATTGTCCTCAATGTGTGGCACAAATCATCAAATAAATTAGACAAGTGTAAGAAAAGAGAAGGGATAGGAAAAACCATGGATCAATGGAGCTGGCGAGGCATGAACCTGGTAATGCTCTGAAAATGCTATCATCTGGGTCCGGTGGAGGCCTTGCATTAAGGGGAAGCTCATAGTCTTGAGGCACAACAACAACAATCCACAAGTCAGGTGGTTTTGGAGGGATCTCATCTGCAACAATCTTAACAAACCCAAAATGTTTTCTAGCACCTTCAGCATGACTCATGACAATGTTCTGTAAGACCCGGATTTGCAGAACTGGATTTAAAGTTTAATTTCCGACTCACGCATAGAATCAGTGTAAGCGTGACATGAGTTTGCTGTTTGGGAAAGTTCAATGAAGAAGAAAGTTCAGGAATTGCTTGAGGATAGTACCATAGTTGTTTTAGGAGTTAGTGCGAGTCGTCTGCACACCCGCCTTATGGCGAGAGTGTCCCGAATAGGCTAATTCCGCTCTTAAAGCAATGTCTAAGCGAAATTTCAAATCCTTGGAAAAATAAAAAGTTCTCTTTATTTTTCCTTCGACCAGTGTTTCATTTCGGAACCCTGGACTGTACGCACGATAGTATTCACTTCTCGGAAGTCCGACGACGCTAATTTCTTTGCTTCAAAAACCCTAAATTCAATCACTGAATGAAGACTTTTTCTTTTCGAAGCTTTTAACGAAGTTTCCATCCGCGATGCCAGATTTCTTTCGACGTTTCCAATCTTTCTTCAGAACGAAGTTTTGTCGTCTGACATTCACAGCAAAAAGTAGTTTTTCGGGGCAAATTAACTTGTACCGCTTTTGGATCGTTTTTCCCAAATTCAAGAAACCTGTTTTGAGTTCTGGAATTCTGTCGCCAGAATCTCGCTTAGAATTCACCGGTGAATGTGCTGCAAAAATTGGAATCGCGAAATTTTCATTTTCCCGCGATTTCACTCTCCTATAAATAGTAAAAAAATCAAAAATCTTACCCATAACTTCCATTGAGGCCGCGAGTTGAGGAGAGAAAGGAGGAAGGAAGAACTTCGCTGATTCTTGACCGATCTTCGAGCAGTTTGTCTCTATTTCACGGCATCGAGGTAACTTGCTTGATTCTTACCTCTGATCATTCTTTTTGTCGCGTTTCTTTAGCTATTTCTGTGCTCAAAGTTTCGAGCTTTTCGTAAAACTGCCCGATTTTCCTGTTGATATATCTTCTATGCCTGCCCAACAACCTAGAACACTCGCCGTTATTCGCCGATTTCAATCGAGTTGTCAAAGATCTGAAAAACTGTGTAAAAACCCTTTTTGCGCACATATTGAAACTTTAATGTCGAAAAGTCACAATCCGACTTAGTGCCTTTAGGATTAGTTGCTACAAATGTCGTTGTGAACGTTCCCATCAAATTTTTTTTCCGAGGTTTTAACTTTGAGTTTTTGAGCTTTTATTTTGGACCAAAACGCCCCTGAGTAGCCGTATTTTGACCCGGTTGTTCTAAAATTTTTCCGACAGTTTCTTTACCCTAGTTTTACCCTAAAACTACCTAGGAATTAATTTAGATCGAAGAAAAAGCGCCGGAACCCTTTTTCTCTTAGGGCCGTGAGCATGTTTGGGGGGGGGGTTTCGTTTTTCGATAACTCGTCCTCTCGTGTTCGATTGTCATACTCTGAAGCTTTAAATGCTTTGTCTATCGTTAATTAGTTGTGTGTGATCGAGCTAATCGATTTTGTATGGATTTCTGCTTTGTTTTCTCCGAGGTTCAGTTTAAGGAACTTTGGGATCTACGGAGCAACTGTGTGTGGAGAACCTATACCGCGAGGCTGGAACAACTCGAGGTTAGGGCAACTTACATATTAGCTAAGATTGCATGATAGGCGTCGATAAATTCGACTTATGTATGATTTTGATATTGGTTATGTTGATGATTTATTGTTATGATTGTTTTCATAACTTATGATATTGATGTTGTATTGAATTGTGCGTATTGACGTGATTTCGGAGCGATGAATCACTGAATTGATTCCTTTTGATCTTTCGGGTTGGATGAACAACCCTAGGCAAGTTCAAATGTGGGGTTTGAGACTTAGCCATTCGTTGGTATACTTAGACTTTCCCTGGGATTTACGTTTGGTGGATTTTTGGCAAACTTAGAAAAAATAGAATCTTGGAAACTAGAGACTTTAGGAAACTTAGACTTCGAGAAATAAACTCATAACTTGACTAATTAAATTCGAAACGTTTTCATTAACGAATAAACCATAGGGAATCTCAATGGGAAAATGATTGCGAAAGACGGGGAAAAGTCGACTTTGTCGTGGGTTTTGGAGAATTGGTGGACATCACGGGGGTGAGCCACGGTGACGAGTGAAAGTCACCGAGTACTTGGGTACTCTTGTTGTTGGAGTTATGTCGTAGGGTCGACATCAAACTCTTGGGTTTTGAATTTGAGAATTAAAGCTAAACACTTGCGTTGTGAGGACGATTCGATGTTTGGCTAACCATATTGCATCATGCATACATTCGAGGTTTGTACGATCGAAAGATTGGGCCTCGGTGAAGTTGGGACGACTTCACGGAGGTTGGGACGACCTTCATCGAAGAACACATGGATGTATCTTCGGCATAGCGGGCAGAGTGGCACGACCTAGGGTGGTTGGGGCTGATCCGACTATGCCTGGGTTTGTAAGCGACACCCGAGCAGAGTTGTCGACACTAGGCCTGTGTCGGGCAGACTCGTGGTGCCTATCTCAATTGAATTATCCGGATCATATTGAATTGCATTTCATGCATACATTCACCCTGACTGGAATCGTATGCTATTTGAATTATCGAAGCATTGTTAGATCCGATAACATGCTAGGATTATTTATATATATATATATATATATATATATATATATATACATAAACATATATATCTATACCCCAATCACATGTTGTATGTATACTTACTTTATTCCGTGAGTTGACCCTAGCGCCTTGGCTTTGGTTTCATGTTTGTGTTTGGGCGGTCGGCCTACTGCCAGATGTCGATGGCGGACTGGTTTTCGATGGTCTCTCCCTCGGGGGGGATCAGGTTTGAGTTGGTGGACAGACATGCCCCCACCGCTTGGGTGATCGATGCCGTGGATCATCGGGCGTCGTACCGGGGAAGGGTCATGGAGGACCGTACTGACGAGCGTTGACGTCTGACGAGGGGAGTTCTACGACGCATGGAGCTGAGCTTCAACTTGCCGCCTTCAGTTCGTTGTGGACCAGGCACTGGTCGAGGACCACCTGCACCACCTTCATCTTCATCCGATGACGAGGACCCATCCGAGGTCGAGGCTGATGTTGATGCACCTGTCGCGCCACTTCCTGCTACTGCTGTCGATCCTACCGACGTGGCGTCGTCCTCGAGGCTCGTGGAGCCGAAGAAGGAGCCTGTTGTTCCATCTGCCTCTCGCCGTTTTCCGTTTACTCCACCGCGCGGCTACCGTGTGGAACCCCTGGTTCGTGTGGTGGAGGAGGATGTCCTTACTGAGGAGGTAGATGTTGAGATGGGCTCGACTAGGGTTGTTCGCAGGATAGTTAGGAAGGAGGTCGTGGACTTTGATACCGAGATGATCACGGTGGACTCTGACTCCGACGCTGACGTCGACAGCTACTCGCCGAGCAACGAGGAGGAGGAGGAGGAGCTTTGAGCGGTACTGGGAGGGTAGGTTAGGCAGGCGTCATATTTTGTAGAGCTCTGATTCGTTTTGCTTTTTGTGTGGTTCTCTTACTAAGGGATCACAGTGAGTCAGTCGGACATAGGGGTCTTTACTTAGGCCATTTTGAGGCTGACTTATTCATGGAGGATTGTATATATGACTTTTACTCACACTTCTGGATTTGTACATATTTGCCTACGGGCACACTACTTTGGAGTCACTGCGAGTGCGCGTGACGTGGGAGTGCAGCTGAGGCTGTACATGTTTATATATGTTGTACATCGGTTAGTTTAGTTTGCTGGGTTATGTCTATATTTTTCTATCGCTTTATTAAAAGAAAAAAAAAATACCTGTTTTCCGCGTAAAGTTTATTTTTGAGTTACTAAAGTGACACCTGGAAATCGGGGTGTTACATTGTGTTCAGTTTGAGTGAAAACGTTTTTCGAGCATGTGTCCAACCTGAAATAAGAGTAAATGAAAAATCAGTACATTCAACAATCAACTCTTTGTCTGGAGGTTTCGGTAGAGGTTTCAAAAAGTATTCCTCCATTGAGGTTGGCTCCTTGCAATTAACGGACTCTCCAATAAGCACGAGTTTTTCAAAAATATCTAGATTAATTAAAAGCGGCTTATGGGGAAAAATTGCTAATTTAGATCCACGTTCTACATCCATCTTCTTAACTTCATCCACTGCAAAACACTTCTTGAAATCATCCAATAACTTATTTTCTTCTTCACCAGGATACATCTTCGCATTCTCATAAGTTCTTTGTGGAAGAGGGAGATGTATTTCTTGTTGGTTGTTTTCATCATTAGAATCATCAAAGTAAGAGCATGCTGAACTATCAATACCAGCATTAGAAGCAGCATCAACTTCAAACCCATTAACATCACCAGAACCATCAGTGCTAGCATCAAGATGAGCAACACAAGGATTAACTTCATCATCAATCTCCGCATCAACTTCATGTTGCAATTTGTGAGCGCGTGCGACTAGCAGTGTGTTTAATGAGGTAGTCATCTGTCCTAATTGATTGGTTAAATTCTCAATGGAGACCTCTTGTCTTTGAATGAAAGATCTAGTTTCTTGCATGTTCTGGATCGCGAACTGCTTCACCAATTCTTCAAACGACGACTCTTTAGATGGTGGTGCAAGGTTTGCATGTTGATGGAATTCCTCTTGTGTATAGTAGCATTGTGGATCATAAAAAGGATATTGAAATTCTTCTTGCAGATAGTAGCATGGTGGTGCATAAATAGACTGCTGGAATTGCCCTTGTGGATAATAGCAAGGTGGGTCACACCAAATATTTTCAAAATTCTCTTGTGGATAACATTGAGGTGACTCAAACTGTTGTTAATGGTTCTTGAGTAACATTTGTGTAACAGAAAATAGTAGCTCGTCGAGTCTGGCTTCTAGCTTATCAAGTTTAGCTTCCATCATTGCAAAAACTCCACAAACTAACACTTGTGTTTCGTTTTTTTATTCACCACAAAAGAAAATAGTAAAAACAAAAAAAAAAAAAAAAAAACAAACAAAAATGAAAAAGAAAAGAATCTAATAATACCAACGACAAAAAAGAAAGAGAAAAAAAAATGAAAATAAGAAAGTGACGAAAAAAAAAGGAAATATGTTAGTAAAAAAAAAACTAAACGGGACCTGAGAGAAAAAAAAAGAAAATGAAATGTTAGTAACAAAAGAAAAAACAATCTGGTAATAATAATAAGAAGAATAATAAAGAAGGGAAAGAAGATAGAAAAGATAGCAAAATAAAATAAAACAGATAAAAGATTGAGAAAAAGAAAAGAAGATAATGATATAAAAATAGAGATAAGAAAGAGAATAAAAAGATATGAGATTGGGATAAAAGATATGAGATAGATATAGAATAGGAGATATAAAAGAAAAGTAACCTACAATCTAGTAATAATAAAAAAAACAAAAATCAAGTGCGGGATCTTAATCGCTGGTTCAAATTTTTTTTTATAACTAAAAACGAAAATAATAATAATAATAAAGTAAAATAAAAAAACAAAAAATACTCTAAACCAACCCCGAAGTCCTCGGCAACGACGCCAATATGACGAACGCACTGTCGCGGGTGCGTGTCAAAGTATTTTTGCTTTGAATACAGTACAAGGTGTTCAACACCAGGATCGTTCTCACAAGGACTTAATAAATTATTAATTGATATTAGAGTAAAACAAAAGCAAATAAAAAAAGAGTTTTTTGATTGACAGATAAAAGGTAACAAAGCAATAATTAAATATATTAGATTCGGTAGAAAGAAAGCGTTAGTCATCAAATTATAGCATTCAAGTGCAACAAACCTTCATTGGTTACAAAAGATTAATTCTTCCTTATCAATTATCTAATTCATGAGAACTAATTAACTAAGCGGAAATTAATTCACAGTTTCCTAAACTAAGTGATTAAGAAACAGTTACGAACTAACATGAACTAAGCGAACATGCATCAACTCTTATTTCTAAAACTACGGAATTAAGCAAACCCTAGATCAAAAATAGAGATGAAGAGAATTAATAAGGAAGGAATTTGCATTAAGAACAGAACCTGAAGTTTGCAAACACAAGAATATTAAAAATCCTATGACTAACTATGGAGTTTAGCAACTCATAATAGAAAAAAGAGAGAGAAAGGAGGAGGAGGAGGTTATGGTGAGATGAGGTAGTATGGTGGTGAGGTGGTTTCTAACAAAAGCCTAAACCTCACTTATTTATACTAATAAATAAACTTGTTCATCAAGTAACAGTCCTTGTTATCTAAATCTTCACAAAATCGGGCCCACATAAAGGAGTAAGCTGCTGAACAATCAGGCATTCGCGGGTCCCACAAGAAGTCTGAATCTTCAATCGAGGTAAACATAATAGTTGTAGCACTTTAAGTCAGCTTCGCAGGCCTTCAATCGGATCTTAATTCGGAGTTTTGTAGCCCAAGATATGATCATTTTAGTGTAAACTGTTCCAGACACTACTAGAAAAAAGACTTTTCACATCAGGGTTTTCACATTGGTTAATCAATTACCTGATGTAAAAGATGACGCGGTGGCAATATTGAAATTATCGTGAAGTTTTATGATAGTTTTCACATCAGTTAGGAATATGTCTGATGCGAAAAGTAATTAGGAAACACTTTTTACAACGGTTGTTAGAATAAGCGATGTGAAAGCTAAATGCGGTGGCGTTTTTGAAATTTTAATGAAGTACTTTTTACATCGGTTATAATATAAGCGATGTAAAAAGCCCATCTTTTCTTAAGTTTTCACATCGGTTATATTATAACCGATGTGAAAAGTCTCAGTTTTTTGAGTTTTGACATCGGTTTTGTTATAACCGTTGTGAAAGATCACTTTTTTTTTAATTTTTACACAGGATACAAAGATCCGTATTCGTTCAAAGTGCTTTCTTCCTCTTTCACCGTTGAAACCCTAAGTCGCCTACGCTCTTGCTCCTCTTCCGTCGCTCGTCGTCGCTTGCCGTCGCTCGTGGGTTGTGCAGGTCCTGTTTCGCCGTTGTTCGCCGTCGCTAGCTCACCGTTCACCTCACTCTCATTCTCTCTCAGTCTCGCCGTTGTTCCGCAGTCGCTCGTCGTCGCTCATGCAGCTCTGTGGTCCACTTTGATTCCTTGCGTTAAGGTGCGTTGCTTTCTTGTTCTTTGTTTCATGGATTGGAGCATATTGTTTGATATGGGTTTTGAAGTTTGCAGTGTTCATAACATACTGTTGGTTTTTTCTTCAATCTATGAATATATGAATGAATCTAACTGGTTACAAATCCTTTGAAAGCTTGATTGGTTGAGTGCTTGTTGTTGAAACTTGATTTGATGTGGATTGGGATTATTAGCGTCGTTTAGGTTTTGGTTGATTGAGAGAGTTTAATGTTGGACCTTAGCTGAAAAGGAAAAATTTCAGATGGATTACAGATGGATTCCAATTATTTTGAAGGCTCCCCCTAACCTGTAAGCAACAACTTTCTCCTATAAATTCACCCATCTACCGAGTTTATTTTCGTATGCCTGCCCCTATGGGCGTTTGAATCAATTAAGTAGCTCATACAGAAGTTCTGTGCTCGTCCTGTTGCCCCTAATTTCAGTTAACTCTCTTTCAGCTGTTAAGCTACCCCTCACTGGTATAAATGAATAAATTGAAAGTAAGTTCTGATATGCATGTTTTTTTTATATGCATATATTGTAGGAATAATTATTGCTTAAGTGGAGTTGAGTTCGATTCAGTTATAGAAGTCCCACTTTATTTCTACAGATTCGTTGTCCATTAGATTTTTGACTCTCTTTTGGTTGTTTTAAATTACAATGCATTGGGTTTCTATTATATAATATACTTTGGCTTGGCAGTATAATTTTGAAGGCAAGTGAGGCTTGGTTAAATTTGGGGAGGTAATAGCAGTAGCAGGGCCATATGTGCATCTCCGGATTGGTCTATACACTTGTTCTGAATGGAATTATGGGTAAGTTTAGATCTTTTGCATGTATGTTTTTTACTTAGAGGTTAAGTATCATAGCTAATCCCGGGCTTCAATTTTATTTTCTTCTGAGCAGTGGTTTCCCTTATTTACTATTGTTCTTAAGCAGGGCTTCAATTTTATTCCAGGTTTACCCTGAGGGTAAGGTGTATAATTTTATATTCTTCTCTCTTGTCCCAAATACTGGTGTGTACCATGCATCCTTCCATGAATTTAAGATTCTTTTCAATGTGAGGGCGAGGGTGGTTCCTGATGAATCTAAGTTAATTCCAATGAATGGATTGTATCTTAAAAACTCAGCTAAGCTTGAATTGACAGTGGGAGAATGTGACTTTTTTTTATCTCAAATGGCTACATCATTGCAAGAGGTGGTGTATGTGTTATTGATGTGGTTGTATCTCATTCATTCTGTTCATACAACTTTGTAAGAAAATTTCAGTATCTCTTCAGCTCTATTGTTATGCCTCAAAGTCTTAAAATCTCAATTCAGCTTAGGCCTCCTGTTGTCTACTATTAATAAAGTCTATTTTATTAGCCATTATTACTCTCCCCAACACTTGGCAGTAATTCTTCTTTAGGTAGAAAGAAAAGATTCCCCAATTTCCAATGACAGTTCTGCAATTGGTTCATGTCATTATTTTGTACATTTCACTTGGATGGTTGGATCAAGCACATGTTCTCCTTGATGTAATGCATCTAGATGGAGTTAAAACTGATTCAGCTTAACCAAGCTTGGTCCCCAATACATACAATTTTACATTTCCCTATTATTTATTTTCTTGTCTAGAAAACATGAATATGTAATAATGCTTTGACGTCACCAGATATGGACAGGGATAACTTAGAAAGAAGGGAAGATTATGGAGAACACTATAAATCAGTGATGAGCCTTAGCATGTTAGTCCTTTGTGAATAAAGAAAAAAAAATAAGCGTATGAAAAACTATTTTGATAATTGAGTTGGAGCACATTTCTCCAACAAACTATTTCCTTCTGCGTGTATGAAAAATCTTTGTGGGAGTCATATTTCTTCTGATCACATATCTGTGCAATTCATTCTGAATTGTGGTGGGGAGCATCTTTCTTGAAGTTTTTGTCTGACTTTCTTAGTGGGACTGTAACACATACTCTTATTTCACTCCATGCTTTTCACTGGATGTGGATGGTCAATGTGCTCTATGCTAGATATTGGGGCACTCATTCTAAGGATTATGAGAAGTAATGTGTTAAATTACAAGCTAGACCGATATTTCTAACAGGAACTGTCCCTCTTCAATGAAAAAGTTAGGAATTATTTTGGAAAAATTAATTAAGCATCTGAGGCAGAATCCATGCCCAATAGATACCAATGAAGTTATGTCTGACTCACAAAGTTTTCCTTTTTTGTAGTTGATCATGGTTGTCTTTGTGGTTCCCAAGTCTGACAAGTTCGTCACTTTCCGATTGAAGGTTGAGCCAAAGGTCGTAAGAAAGTTATATAGACAATGATTTTAGTTGTTTATAGCTGTTTTAACCTTCCTCTTATTTGTTCTGTCATTCTGTTTTTGATGCAGCTATATTGGCCAGTGAATGAGCAATTTTGTGATTGGTGGAAAAAGAAGTTCGTCAATGGAAAAGTGGTGGTTAGGGACCCTGAAGGAAACTCTAAGTTAATTACGAGTGAAGAACTTGAATGGGAAGCATGTTTTCTATGATGGGATTCTGATGTTTATTAATTACTACGGTATTGGACAAGCATGCCATTGCTGATCCTGTAAGTGGTTTTTTCAAACCATTAATTATTTCACACATCATGGAATAGCAAGGGTCTCAGCTTAAGACTAAAACTGCTACTGAACAATTTGTTTCTTTTGGGTCAAATATGTTTTTAGTCCCTGTAAAATAGATGTGAATTGAACTTGTATGATTTGAATGATTATGATACAGCAAGGTTGGCTCTTCATGGCATCGAGGCGGACATGCCATTGGCTGAATCAGAAGATGATGATGATTTTCACATATCAGAAGGAGGAGTTTTTAACTCTTTATCCTAGGAAGGATCTGAAAGAGCTCAATGAGACTGAGGAGGTTGTTTTAACTTAATCACTCTTAGTTTGTAGTTGATTCTTTCCAATTAAATTGAAAGTTTATTATCAATTCATATCACTATTCACAGTTTATTACGAGTGCATTCTTTCATGTAGGATGGTGTGTTTACGGTTGTAGCACGAGTTACTAGCCTTGCTAAAGGGGAGAAGTGGTGGTACTCTGCATGCAGTTGCCACAAGGCAGTAACAATTGAGGATGGAACATTTTACTGTTCTGGTTGCTGCAAACCTGTACTGTCTGTAACTCTTAGGTGATGCATAGCACGGGTCACAATCCTAGTAAAGACTAAAGGAACATAAAGAACAAAGGGTATTGATAGTCTTTTTCTGCTGAAAATTCTGTTGTCTCCAATTATTGTTGCTGTTTGTGAGAGCTCAAGAGTATTGATAGTCTTTTCTTTTGGCTTTAAATTGAGAATAAGTTAAAGTCATCATAGTATTGATAGTCTTGTTTCTTTGCTTTTGTTTTTATCTTACCTTTCTTTTGCTGGCAGTGTTGTGTCATTTGTTTTCTAGTTTAGATAGTCTTTTTCTTTTGGCTTTGTGATGCCTTCTTATAGCGACTCCCTTTGCTTTTGTTTTTATCTTACCTTTCTTTTGATACTTTGCAGAAGCTTGGCACCTGTTGTGGAAAGGTACTTAGCTTGAGTTGAAAAAACAGTAGCAGCTGAGTTGAAAGGTACTTTGCAGAAGCTTACCTATCTAATATTCACTTTAAAACTATTTTAGGTTGTCTTTGAGCATGTCTTGAACATTGAAGTGTGATATTTTTCTGGTTGGATGGAGTAAATATTTTCAATGTAAGAGAGGTGTGTGATCAGAGCTCAAGGGTAGTTGGTTTCTGGGAATTCTTTTCCATGATATATTGTATTCTGTTAGAGTATGCAATATACTTAGTCATTACAAGCTGATAATTTATGATGTGAATAGACTCTTAGTGGGTTAGTTTCTGTACTCAGGCTCTAACTAATTCTATTTCTGTTAAAGAGCTCAACTTGTACAGGGATTTATATACCCTCATTCAAACAACTTATAGATAGGTAGTTCCTTACTGTCCTATATGACAGAACCTTTAATTACAATGAAGAAAATGATAGTGGTTAGATTCAGTGATTAATTTTACATTATTGTGTCACTAGATTGTCTTAGCCTGTAACATTCCTGATATTGTGTCACTGTGTTAGTTTTCCAGATATTAGTTGGCTCTTGTGCTAACCTTTTCTTCTCATTTTCCAGATATTAGTTGGCTCTTGTGTCACTAGATTGTTGATCTCTGTATTTATTGCATCTGTTTATAGGGTTCAAAGTTGCTCACCTCCGCTGCTCTCCTAATTTATGCTTATGGTGCTGGTGGCTTTCCTGCTTGGGGCATTAATTTGCTGAACTGTTGCTGTTTTGCTGAATTGTTGCTGTTTAACTATTTTGTCCTAATTTCATGAGCAGTTGCTGTTTAAGTACATTTAAAGAACTAGAATTGCTGAATTGTTCTAGTTCTTTTAGGCTATTATGTTTTCTTTTTTGCTGGGACCTTGGATGTTTAACTCACTTGAGAGAGTGTGTTCTCAAGATCTCTTTTTATGTTAATAAATTTTCATTAAAAAAATATGTATATTCAGGTCAAATTCGTGTGGAAAAAAAAAAAGAAAAAAAAATTGTTGAGCATTCACATCGGTTTTCAGTCTAACCGATGTGAAAAGTATACTTTTCACATCGGTTTTTTGTCTAACCGATGTGAAAAGTATACACATTTCACATCGGTTTTTTGTCTAACCGATGTGAAAAGTATACACATTTCACATCGGTTGGCTGACACAACCGATGTGAAAAGTATACTTTTCACATCGGTTGGCTGACAGAACCGATGTGAAAAGTGTACATTTCACATCAGTTGGCTGACTGAACCGATGTGAAAGGTATACCTTTCACATCGGTTATAAACTCGATGTGAAAAGGTTAGAAGATACCACATCAACATTGTTTACATCGGATAAAAACCGATGTTAAAACTCAAAAATACCCGATGTGAAAACTAGTTTTTCTAGTAGTGAGACTCGCACGATTAGCGACAACAACTTTGCAAGGTAATTCTGACCATGTTAGAAGATTTTTCTAGAATTGTGCTGAACATCAAAGTTGTAGGGCTTCGAGTTAGCTTTCCAACAACATATTATGCATCCTTTTGAGATATTTATAACTCCAGATTCAACCTGTTCTAGCAAAAGAGTCACAGAAACTAAAAGTGTAGAATTAAGCTTATTCCATGAACAATCCAAATAAACACTAATGGTCAAAACATGGATAAGTCATAACAATTAAGCACAAGAATGTACATAATGAAGCTTAGAAAGACAAACATAAAGTGAATCAATAATAGGCTTATCAAATTCCCCCACACAACATGAACTAAGCGAACATGCATCAACTCTTATTTCTAAAACTACGGAATTAAGCAAACCCTAGATCAAAAATAGAGATGAAGAGAATTAATAAGGAAGGAATTTACATTAAGAACAGAACCTGAAGTTAGCAAACACAAGAATATTAAAAATCCTATGACTAACTATGGAGTTTAGCAACTCATAATAGAAAAAAGAGAGAGAAAGGAGGAGGAGGAGGTCATGGTGAGATGAGGTAGTATGGTGGTGAGGTGGTTTCTAACAAAAGCCTAAACCTCACTTATTTATACAAACAAATAAACTTGTTCATCAAGTAACAATCCTTGTTATCTAAATCTTTTCTAAATCTTCACAAAATCGGGCCCACATAAAGGAGTAAGCTGCTGAACAATCAGGCATTCGCGGGTCCCACAAAAAGTCTGAAACTTCAATCGAGATAAACATTAGAGTTGTATCACTTTAAGTCAGATTCGCAGGCCTTCAATCGGATCCTAATTCGGAGTTTTGTAGCCCAAGATATGATCATTTTAGTGCAAACTGTTCCAGACTCGCATGATTAGCGATAACAACTTTGCAAGGTAATTCTGACCATGTTAGAAGCTTTATCTAGAATTGTGCTGAACATCAAAGCTGTAGGGCTTCGCGTTAGCTTTCTAACGACATATTAGTCATCCTATTGAGATATTTAAAACTCGAGATTCAACCTGATCTAGCAAAACAGTCACAGAAACTAAAAGTGTAGAATTAAGCTTTTTTCCATGAATAATCCAAATAAACACTAAAGGTCAAAACATGGATAAGTCATAACAATTAAGCACAAGAATGTACATAATGTAGCTTAGAAAGACAAACATAAAGTTAATCAATAATAGGCTTATCAAATTCCCGCACACAACATGAACTAAGAGAACATGCATCAACTCTTATTTCTAAAACTACGGAATTAAGCAAACCCTAGATCAAAAATAGAGATGAAGAGAATTAATAAGGAAGGCATTTGCATTAAGAACAGAACCTCAAGTTTGCAAACACAAGAATATTAAAAATCCTATGACTAACTATGGAGTTTAGCAACTCATAATAGAAAAAAGAGAGAGAAAGGAGGAGGAGGAGGTTATGGTGAGATGAGGTAGTATGGTGGTGAGGTGGTTTCTAACAAAAGCCTAAACCTCACTTATTTATACTAATAAATAAACTTGTTCATCAAGTAACAATCCTTGTTATCTAAATATTTTCTAAATCTTCACAAAATCGGGCCCACATAAAGTAGTAAGCTGCAGAACAATCAGGCATTCGCGGGTCCCACAACAAGTCTGAATCTTCAATCGAGATAAACATTAGAGTTGTATCACTTTAAGTCAGATTCGCAGGCCTTCAATCGGATCCTAATTCGGAGTTTAGTAGCCCAAGATATGATCATTTTAGTGCAAACTGTTCCAGACTCGCATTATTAGCGATAACAACTTTGCAAGGTAATTCTGACCATGTTAGAAGCTTTATCTAGAATTGTGCTGAACATCAAATCTGTAGGGCTTCGCGTTAGCTTCCTAACGACATATTAGTCATCCTATTGAGATATTTATAACTCGAGATTCAACCTGTTCTAGCAAATCGGTCACAAAAACTAAAACTGCAGAATTAAGCTTTTTTCCATGAATAATCCAAATAAACACTAATGGTCAAAACATGGATAAGTCATAACAATTAAGCACAAGAATGTACATAATGAAGCTTAGAAAGACAAACATAAAGTGCATCAATTATAGGCTTATCAAATTCCCCCACACAACATGAATTAAGCGAACATTCATCAACTCTTATTTCTAAAACTACGGAATTAAGCAAACCCTAGATCAAAAATAGAGATGAAGAGAATTAATAAAGAATTAATTTGCATTAAGAACAGAACCTCAAGTTTGCAAACACAAGAATATTAAAAATCCTAAGACAAACTATGGAGTTTAGCAACTCATAATAGAAAAAAGAGAGAGAAAGGAGGAGGAGGAGGTTATGGTGAGATGAGGTAGTATGGTGGTGAGGTGGTTTCTAACAAAAGCCTAAACCTCACTTATTTATACTAATAAATAAACTTGTTCATCAAGTAACAATCCTTGTTATCTAAATCTTCACAAAACCGGACCCAAATAAAGGAGTAAGCTGCTGAACAATCAGCCATTCGCAGGTCCCACAAGAATTCTGAATCTTTAATCGAAGTAAACATAAGAGTTGTAGCACTTTAAGTCAGCTTCACCGGCCTTCAATCGGATCTTAATTTGGAGTTTTGTAGCCTAAGATATGATCATTTTAGTGCAAACTGTTCCAGACTCGCACGATTAGCGACAGCAACTTTGCAAGGTAACTCTGAGCATGTTAGAAGATTTTTCTAGAATTGTGCGGAACATCAAAGTTGTAGGGCTTCGAGTTAGCTTTCTAAAGACATATTATGCATCCTATTGAGATATTTATATCTCGTGATTCAACCTGTTCTAGCAAAAGAGTCACAGAAACTAAAAGTGTAGAATTAAGCTTTTTTCCATGAATAATCCAAATAAACACTAATGGTCAAAACATGGATAAGTCATAACAATTAAGCACAAGAAGGTACATAATGAAGCTTAGAAAGACAAACATAAAGTTAATCAATTATAGGCTTGTCAAATTCCCCCACACAACATGAACTAAGCGAACATGCATCAACTCTTATTTCTAAAACTACGGAATTAAGCAAACCCTAGATCAAAAATAGAGATGAAGAGAATTAATAAGGAAGGAATTTGCATTAAGAACAGAACCTCAAGTTTTCAAACACAAGAATATTAAAAATCCTATGACTAACTATGGAGTTTAGCAACTCATAATAGAAAAAAGAGAGAGAAAGGAGGAGGAGGAGGTTATGGTGAGATGAGGTAGTATGGTGGTTGTTAGACCCAAGATTTTAAGCTTAGAATAAGTGGAAGAGATTTCCATTTACGATTAGGATTGATGTAATGTGAAGGGAAACCTGAACGAAAGTTTATTAAATGAAATATATTTATGAAGGAGAAAGTTCAGGAAAAGTTCAAGGATTGCATTATGATCGATAAAAGTTATAGCACGAACGTTTTACGCTTAAACCTAGGTCAGAAACCCTAGTATATAACTAATTTTCACTTTTAGGCACGACGGAAGTTAATTCCAAAAATCTTCAGAGAAACGTTAGAACTTCTCTTTTTCCATATATCACAATCGTTTCGAGGCGAAACTCTAGGATCTACGAACGTCCGATTCCAATCATCGGAAGTTTGCCGAAACCGAATCCCTGGTATTTCAAAACCCTAGAATTTCTCGACAATGAAGACTTTATCTATTCAGAGTTTCAAATGAATATTCTACACGCGTACACCCATTTCTCTTGATGATTTCAATCTTTCTTCAGAAGGAAGTTTTCCATTCCGACATTCGATGCAAAAAGCAACTTATCGGGTAAAATAGTTTTACACCGACTTTGCACCGACTTTGCATTAGTTTCCAAAAATACAAGGAGACATCTTCTTAGCTTAGGAATTCCTTTGCCAAAACCTATTTTAGAATTCATGGAGAATGATGCCGGAAAAATCAGATTCGCGAAACTTTCATTTTCCCGCGAATTACCATTTTCTATATATAGCAAGCAAATGAGAAAAAAACAAATATCTTACCCATTTCTCTCAAGGAGGCCGCGAGCTTTGGAGGAGGAGGAGGAGAAGAGATTTTCTTCATTTCTTGCTTGATCGTTGATTAATCAGTTGCTGCTTCAAGGCTTCGAGGTATAGTCGCTAATCCTTACCTCTGATCGCTTTTTCCATAGCTTTTCTGTAGAGTTTTCTTAGCGGATAGTTTATGGGTTTTTGTAAAACTATCCTGAATCTTTCATTTCTGATTCTAAACCTCTTCTATATGTGCCCAAGATCACTTCTGCCGGGTTAGATTTTCCGTTATGTCGCCGGAATTCCGCCGGAATCAATTCTAGCCTAAAATACCCATTTATGTAGTTTTTGAGTAAAGTTCCAACCTTTAGGCTGAAAACTATCGCCTTAGCTTAGTGCTAGTAGGATTAGTTGTCATAAACGTCGTTGGTGACGTCCCTGCAAAATTTTATTTTTGGGATTTCAGTTTTGAAAATCCTAAGTTAAAAATCATGACCAAAATACCCCTGCGACAGTTTTTGATCCGATAATTTTTCCGAGTTCAGAATACCCTTAGTTACGGCTTATGAAAGCATAGGAACCAAGTTTGATCGAAGAAAAATCGAGCCCCATAATTACCTAAAGTGGCCGAGCCCTATTAAGGGGGAGGAGGAAAATTTTCTTTTCCGAAAACTTGTCTTTTCGCGCTAGATTATCGTACCTTAGAGTATAGATTACTTCGAGTAACCTTAGTAAGTATCGATAGCTTAGTTTTCGATAGATTCTGATAGTATTTCTGTGACTTTGCTTTAAAGGAACTTTTGAGGAATTTCCTGAGGAGCAACGCTTTGCTTGTGAACAATTGTTAGGAGATCGTCCTGGAGAATCCACAGGTGAGGGCTTCTCACTGAATCTCTAGTTAATGCTTAGGGTCGATGTTTCGACATTGTTTACTGTTTATGCACTGGAATTGTGTGTGATTGGAAAATGTTTTCTGAGGCTTCGGCTGACAATGTAGATGATTCATCTACTGAATGTTTTTGAGATTGTCTTACATGCTATGTGCTATGTGGGTAATCTAGGATGTGTGGTGCATGCTTTATATGCTAAGTGCTAAGTGTTTATGATGCGATTTATTGATATATGACATGTTGTTGATTGTGATGATTTAAATATGCTCTGTACTGGAATCTGAGATTCTGAATGGTGAGAATAGCGGGCAGGTCATGCCGATTTTATTTTGAGAGTTTTGAGAAAGTTTGATAGGACGAACGAGGTTCGGGCCTTAATTTTGTTTAGTGGATCGAGACATCCTCTGGAAGCGACTTGGGATTGGTAGATCCTGCAAATGTATAAGACTTGCGATAAGACAAAAGGGAATCTATTTCCTAAAGAAAATTCATAAGACCTTAAATAACCTCAAAATCTTTAAGTAATGATAACAACCTCGAAGGAAGGCATTGGAAGTCAAATCATAGTTTTGGAAAAGCGAGGAGTGTCGTCGGATCCAAGTGTTGAGTATGTCGTTGTTGTGCTGTTGGAGCAGCGTTTGATGTCGTGCTGTTGGAGCAGCGAGCATTGGTGACCCGAAGAGTCATCGTGAGTGGTTGCACCCATGCATATACGCGATGAAGTGCCAAGCAGAGTACTTCGGTATAGCAGGAAGTAACGATCAGCCATGCAGAGTTGGATCGGTCCTGACTATACCTGGCACAACAGGAGGTAACGATCATCCATGTAGAGTTGTATCGTGCCTGTTGATGTTCGGCATAGCAAGCAGAAATGGTCAAACCATGTAGAGTTTGTACCGTCTTGACTATAGCCAAAGGTGATAAGTGACGCCCGAGCAGAAATGGTTAAACACGAGGCTAGTGTTACGACCGTCTCGAGGTGCCCAGCCTATAAGTGGCAATACCTTTGGTTTGTCCCGTCGCCAAGCAGAGTGACGTTGTTGTTTTGTTCCGTCGCCAAGCAGAGTGACGTTGTTGTTTTGTTCCGTCGCCAAGCAGAGTGACGTTGTTGTTTTGTTCCGTCGCCAAGCAGAGTGACGTTGTCGGTTTGTTCCGTCGCCAAGCAGAGTGACGTTATTCGGGTTTTATGCTGATCTGACTACATGATGAGTGTGTTTTGATACTTGTTAGTTCTACTTGATGCATGTTAACTGTGATTTACAGTCGTTATATTCTTTGTGGAAGTATGCAACCCTAGGATGTTATCCCTAGTTATAAGCCTAAGTGGCTATTATCTCATTTATATTTATTGGTGCTATTATTTACATAATTCTTTGGAGTTGACCCTCGCGTCTTCTGTGTGTGCTTTGGCGAACAAACGCCCTTTGTCAGATGTCTTTGGCGGACTAGTTCACGACTGTTCACCCTTCGGGGGAAACTAGAGTTGGGATGCTGGAACAGGAGCGCATCGCGATAGCGAGCGGAGGACGGAGGATGTACCTAGACTTAGTCGTTCTGGATTCAGATTCGGACGACGATCACGCTAGCATGTAGGATTGAGTGTTAGTGTGAGCTCCTCGAGATGGGATTAGTGTAGGAGTAGAGTCTTAGCTCTGAACATCATTTGTTTCATTCGAGACAGGGTAGTTTCCCACCTATAGCTTTTTGTGTGGTTTCGTTACGGGAATCACAGAGAGTTGGTTGGACTTAGGAAGTCTTGTCTCAGGCCGATGGGCCAGCTTATTCTCATTTTGAGGGATAGTGTTGCGGACACTTAACCTTTTCTTTTGGTTTGTACTTTTGCCTACGGGCGCTACTCTTCTATTAACCGTCACTGGAGGTTCACTCGTGACGAGGTTGCTACCTACAGCGGGGGCTGTTTATATATTGTATATTAGTTCTGATTATTGTTATTGTTGGGTTTTATTTAATTCCGTCTTGTCTTAGTTATTATTATAAAAAAAAAATATTTCACGTTTTTCCGCATTAAGTTTACTTTTGGTTACTAAAGTGACGCCACCGAAGTCGGGGTGTTACAGTGGTGAGGTGGTTTCTAACAAAAGCCTAAACCTCACTTATTTATACTAATAAATAAACTTGTTCATCAAGTAACAATCCTTGTTATCTAAATCTTTTCTAAATCTTCACAAAATCCGGCCCACATAAAGGAGTAAGCTGCTGAACAATCAGGCATTCGCGGGTCCCACAAGAAGTCTGAATCTTCAATCGAGATATACATTAGAGTTGTATCACTTTAAATCAGATTCGCTGGCCTTCAATCGGATCCTAATTCGGAGTTTTGTAGCCCAAAATATGATCATTTTGATGCAAACTGTTCCAGACTCGCATGATTAGTGATAACAACTTTGCAAGGTAATTCTGACCATGTTAGAAGCTTTATCTAGAATTGTGATGAACATCAAATCTGTAGGGCTTCGCGTTAGCTTCCTAACGACATATTAGTCATCCTATTGAGATATTTATAACTCCAGATTCAACCTGTTCTAGCAAATCGGTCACAAAAACTAAAACTGCAGAATAAAGCTTTTTCCATGAATAATCCAAATAAACACTAATGGTCAAAACATGGATAAGTCATAACAATTAAGCACAAGAATGTACATAATGAAGCTTAGAAAGATAAACATAAAGTGCATCAATTACAGGCTTATCAAATTCCCCCACACAACATGAACTAAGCGAACATGCATCAACTCTTATTTCCAAAACTACGGAATTAAGCAAACCCTAGATCAAAAATAGAGATGAAGAGAATTAATAAAGAAGGAATTTGCGTTAAGAACTGAACCTCAAGTTTGCAAACACAAGAATATAAAAAATCCTAAGACTAACTATGGAGTTTAGCAACTCATAATAGAAAAAAGAGAGAGAAAGGTGGAGAAGGAGGTTATGGTGAGATGAGGTAGTATGGTGGTGAGGTGGTTTCTAACAAAAGTCTAAACCTCGCTTATTTATACTAATAAATAAACTTGTTCATCAAGTACAATCCTTGTTATCTAAATCTTCACAATACCGGGCCCACATAAAGGAGTAAGCTGCTGAACAATCAGCCATTCGCGGGTCCCACAAGAAGTCTGAATCTTCAATCGAGGTAAACATAAGAGTTGTAGAAATTTCAGTTAGCTTCGCAGGTCTGCAATCGGATCTTAATTCGGAGTTTTGTAGCCCAAGATATGATCATTTTAGTGCAAACTGTTCCAGACTCGCAAGATTAGTGACAGCAACTTTGCAAGGTAATTCTGACCATGTTAGAAGAATTTTCTAGAATTGTTCTGAACATCAAATTTGTTGGGCTTCGAGTTAGCTTTCTAACGACATATTATGCATCCTATTGAGATATTTATGACTCCAGATTCAACCTGTTCTAGCAAAACAGTCACAGAAACTAAAAGTGTAGAATTAAGCTTTTTTCCATGAATAATCCAAATAAACACTAATGGTCAAAACATGGATAAGTCATAACAATTAAGCACAAGAATGTACATAATGAAGCTTAGAAAGACAAACATAAAGTGCTTCAATTATAGGCTTATAAAATTCCCCCACACAACATGAACTAAGCGAACATGCATCAACTCTTATTTCGAAAACTACGGAATTAAGCAAACCCTAGATCAAAAATAGAGATGAAGAGAATTAATAAAGAAGGAATTTGCATTAAGAACAAAACCTCATGTTTGCAAACACAAGAATATTAAAAATCATAAGACTAACTATGGAGTTTAGCAACTCATAATAGAAAAAAGAGAGAGAAAGGAGGAGGAGGAGGTCATGGTGAGATGAGGTAGTACGGTAGTGAGGTGGTTTCTAACAAAAGCCTAAACCTCACTTATTTATACTAATAAATAAACTTTTTTATCAAGTAACAATCCTTGTTATCTAAATCTTTTCTAAATCTTCCTAAAATCGGGCCCACATAAAGGAGTAAGCTGCTGAACAATCAGGCATTCGCGGGTCCCACAAGAAGTCTGAAACTTCAATCGAGGTAAACATAAGAGTTGTAGAAATTTCAGTTAGCTTCGCAGGTCTTCAATCAGATCTTAATTCGGAGTTTTTTAGCCCAAGATATGATCATTTTAGTGCAAACTGTTCCAGACTCGCAAGATTAGCGACAGCAACTTTGCAAGGTAATTCTGACCATGTTAGAAGATTTTTCTAGAATTGTTCTGAACATCAAAGTTAAAGGGCTTCGAGATAGCTTTCCAACAACATATTATGCATCCTATTGATATATTTATGACTCCAGATTCAACCTGTTCTAGCAAATCGGTCACAGAAACTAAAAGTGTAGAATTAAGCTTTTTTCCATGAATAATCCAAATAAACACTAAGGGTCAAAACATGGATAAGTCAAAACAATTAAGCACAAAAATGTACATAATGAAGCTTAGAAAGACAAACATAATGTGCATCAATTATAGGCTTATAAAATTCCCCCACACAACATGAACTAAGCGAACATGCATCAACTCTTATTTCTAAAACTACGGAATTAAGCAAACCCTAGATCAAAAATAGAGATGAAGAGAATTAATAAAGAAGGAATTTGCATTAAGAACAGAACCTCAAGTTGGCAAACACAAGAATATTAAAAGTCATAAGACTAACTATGGAGTTTAGCAACTCATAATAGAAAAAAGAGAGAGAAAGGAGGAGGAGGAGGTTATGGTGAGATGAGTTAGTATGGTGGTGAGGTGGTTTCTAACAAAAGCCTAAACCTCACTTATTTATACTAATAAATAAACTTGTTCATCAAGTAACAATCCTTGTTATCGAAATCTTTTCTAAATCTTCACAAAACCGGGCCCACCTAAAGGAGTAAGCTGCTGAACAATCAGGCATTCGCGGGTCCCACAAGAAGCCTGAATCTTCAATCGAGGTAAACATAAGAGTTGTATCACTTTAAGTCAGATTCGCGGGCCTTCAATCGGATCTTAATTCGGAGTTTTGTAGCCTAAGATATTATCATTTTAGTGCAAACTGTTCCAGACTCGCACGATTAGCGACAGCAACTTTGCAAGGTAATTTTGACCACGTTAGAAGATTTTTCTAGAATATTGCTGAACATCAAAGTTGTAGGGCTTCGAGTTAGCTTTCTAACGACATATTATGCATCCTATTGAGATATTTATAACTCAAGATTCAACCTGTTCTAGCAAAACAGTCACAGAAACTAAAAGTGTAGAATTAAGCTTTTTTCCATGAATAATCGAAATAAACACTAATGGTCAAACCATGGATAAGTCATAACAATTAAGCACAAGAATGTACATAATGAAGCTTAGAAACACAAACATAAAGTGCATCAATTATAGGCTTATCAAATTCCCCCACACAACATGAACTAAGCGAACATGCATCAACTCTTATTTCTAAAACTACGGAATTAAGCAAACCCTAGATCAGAAATAGAGATGAAGAGAATTATTAAAGAAGGAATTTGCATTAAGAACAGAACCTCAAGTTGGCAAACACAAGAATATTAAAAGTCATAAGACTAACTATGGAGTTTAGCAACTCATAATAGAAAAAAGAGAGAGAAAGGAGGAGGAGGAGGTTATCGTGAGATGAGTTAGTATGGTGGTGAGGTGGTTTCTAACAAAAGCCTAAACCTCACTTATTTATACTAATAAATAAACTTGTTCATCAAGTAACAATCCTTGTTATCGAAATCTTTTCTAAATCTTCACAAAACCGGGCCCACATAAAGGAGTAAGCTGCTGAACAATCAGGCATTCGCGGGTCCCACAAGAAGCCTGAATCTTCAATCGAGGTAAACATAAGAGTTGTATCACTTTAAGTCAGATTCGCGGGCCTTCAATGGGATCTTAATTCGGAGTTTTGTAGCCTAAGATATTATCATTTTAGTGCAAACTGTTCCAGACTCGTACGATTAGCGACGGCAACTTTGCAAGGTAATTTTGACCACGTTAGAAGATTTTTCTAGAATATTGCTGAACATCAAAGTTGTAGGGCTTCGAGTTAGCTTTCTAACGACATATTATGCATCCTATTGAGATATTTATAACTCAAGATTCAACCTGTTCTAGCAAAACAGTCACAGAAACTAAAAGTGTAGAATTAAGCTTTTTTCCATGAATAATCGAAATAAACACTAATGGTCAAACCATGGATAAGTCATAACAATTAAGCACAAGAATGTACATAATGAAGCTTAGAAACACAAACATAAAGTGCATCAATTATAGGCTTATCAAATTCCCCCACACAACATGAACTAAGCGAACATGCATCAACTCTTATTTCTAAAACTACGGAATTAAGCAAACCCTAGATCAGAAATAGAGATGAAGAGAATTAATAAAGAAGGAATTTGCATTAAGAACAGAACCTCAAGTTTGCAAACACAAGAATATTTAAAATCCTAAGACTAACTATGGAGTTTAGCAACTCATAATTGAAGAAAGAGAGAGAAAGAAGGAGGAGGAGGTTATGGTGAGATGAGGTAGTATGGTGGTGAGGTGGTTTCTAACAAAAGCCTAAACCTCTCTTATTTATACTAATAAGTAAACTTGTTCATCAAGTAACAATCCATGTTATCTAAATCTTTTCTAAATCTTCACAAAATCGGGCCCACATAAAGGATTAAGCTGCTGAACAATCAGGCATTCGCGAGTCCCACAAGAAGTCTGAATCTTCAATCGAGGTAAACATAAGAGTTGTATCACTTTAAGTCAGATTCGCGGGCCTTCAATCGGATCCTAATTCGGAGTTTTGTAGCCCAAGATATGATCATTTTAGTGCAAACTGTTCCAGACTCGCAAGATTAGCGACAACAACTTTGCAAGGTAATTCTGACCATGTTAGAAGCTTTTTCTAGAATTGTTCTGAACATCAAAGTTGTAGGGCTTCGAGTTAGCTTTCTAACGACATATTTGTCATCCTATTGAGATTTTTATAACTCCAGATTCAACTTGTTCTAGCAAATCGGCCACAGAAACTAAAAGTGTAGAATTAAGCTATTTTCCATGAATAATTCAAATTAACACTAATGGTCTAAACATGGATAAGTCATAACAATTAAGCACAAGAATGTACATAATGAAGCTTAGAAAGACAAACATAAAGTGCATCAATTATACGCTTATCAGCCTCGCCTTTTTTTTATGTAATGACTATAACATTGGGGCCTCGCCCCCCCCCCCCACCCCCTCCCCCTTTTCTTTTTTACTTTTATCTATAATTTATGTTGCAATTATGATAATTCTGCTGGCTTTTATACTGAGGCTTTGCTCGCCATTAGGCGAGGCTTGTTTGTGCTTGACACGACGGCCAAGGCTTAGGCACATTTTACTGACCTTAGTCGTTTTACGGACGGGGCTTGGATTCTAGTGGCCAAGTCTTAGGCACATTTTACTGACCTCAACTTGTTTTTCCCTGAAGTCAACGTTCTTTCTTGCAACACTAAATCTTGCGCCTTCATTTTCCTGGGGACGACCTTAGTTGCATACTTACGTGCGACCCGTACCTTTCCAGCTTCATTGCGTAAGTGTGCCTCTCTTTGCAACTCTGGGAGCATGATTAAGTTCGCAATCAAATTGACGTTAGTTTCTTCTTCATTCCTGTTCACAACCCGCCAACTTTGGTTTTCTACTTCCACGGGCAACATAGCATCGGAACCATAAGTTAGCCTATACGGTGTTTCTCCAGTGCTCGTCTGTACAGTTGTGTTGTACGCCCACAAAACTCCTGGTAATTCTTCTGCCCACCACCCTTTCGTCTCATCCAGTTTTTTCTTCAACCAATCAAAATGACTTTTTTGGCGGCTTTAGCCTGACCATTTGTCTGTGGATGCTCAACTGAAGCGAAACGCATGTCAATCCCTAAATCAGCACAAAAGTCTCTGGTTAATGCACTTGTAAATTGCGTGCCATTATCCATGACCAAAGCCATTGGAACTCCGAAGCGATGCACAACACGTCGCCACAAGAAATTTCTTATCTTGGCGGCAGTAATAGTCGCTAGTGCTTCTGCTTATATCCACTTGGTAAAATAGTCCACTGCTACCACAAGATGTCCGTCCACATGGCGAAAGGCCAAGGGGCAGTCATTGTCGTAAGTTGTTCCGGCGGTGCCTTATGTACATCAGAAAAAATTTGACACTTTGAACATTTTTTTACATACTCTAGGCAATCTATTTTGATAGTTGGCCAATAGAATCCTGCCCTCAGCACTTTCACAGCCAAAGACCGCCCTCCAATGTGGCTTGAGCAGACTCCTTCATGGACTTCAGCCATTATTTCTTGAGACTTAGTGGTATCTACACATTTAAGCATTGGGGACATAATCCCCCGCTTGTACAACTGTCCGCCGACCAGAGTATAAAAACTAGCCTCTCTTCTTTTGTCCTTGGTATTTTTGCTTTCATCTTGAGGTTGCTGCCTTAAAAATTCAATGATTGGATCCATCCAAGATTGCTCACCATTCTCTATAGCCTTCGCCACTTTAAATTCGACCATATCGGTACTTGGGCGAGGTAGAGTTTCCTGTATCACAGTTTGATAATTCCCCAGTCGCCCTGTACTAGCCAATTTAGCCAACGCATCTGCCCGCTCATTTTGACTTCTTGGTATATGCTCAATCTTGACTTGGCCGATCACCTGAATAAGTCTCTGCACTATTTCTAGATACTCAGACAACTGAGGATCCTTCACTTGATACTCTCCTCGAACTTGCTTCACCACCAACTGAGAGTTGCCCTTTATGTATGTTGTTACTTTGTTGTCTTGCATTTTGTCAAAAACAATTGGATGTCGAAGCTGATGCCGTGGCATCTGCTTTTGTGTTGCTAGGACATCAGTCCTATGCTTGGAACGTTAATTGTGGGCCCTTGTAGATCTTATGAAGATATATTTTTATAGTTACTTGAGGAACAAGTAGCTGTACAGGAAGGGTTTGATTTGTTGGTTGTTATTTGTTGAAACAATCTTTGATAAAAGATTGAGTTTCTATCTTCACGTTTGAATTTTGCAACAATATCTTGGAGATTCAGTTTTGATTTGTTTCTGATATCTGTTACTTCAGCAAAGCAAAGCCTATTGCCCAAGCCACCGTTGCTGAAGACTATAAAAGAACAAAGACCTAAATCTTGAAGACGACGGAAGCTAATAGAGAGATCGAGTGTTTTAGGATTGTGATTGTTCTTTGTTCTTTGTTAATTGTGATCATATCTTGCTCACTGATTCTATAAAGCAAGGTTATGATCTGTGTTGGTTGCATCTGCAAACTCTGATTGTTGATTGTTCATTACCAATCACTGTGGCAGTGATTGAGAGAAAGTGAGAGGGGCTCTCATACTTAGGTTGAGGTTCTAAGTAGAAATACACTGGGTAGATTAGGAAGTGAACTATGAACTGAGGTGTTCATCAGTGTCTGTAATTCCTAAATCTTGAGATAGTGGATTTCCTTTCTTTGGGCGAAGCCCTCCAGACGTAGGGGAAGTTTTTCACTGAACTGGGTTACCAATTCTTGTGTCTTGTTTACTTGTGTTTTTTGTTTATTGTTGTTACTGTTAGTCAATTGTCGAACCTGTTGTCTCAGCATCGTGTAGAACATTCGTCCTGTGAGAGAACCAGAATTTCAATTGGCATCAGAGCAGGCACCCTGTTCTGTTTGGGTGAGCTCCAGGGAATCTAATTCAGTTCTCATGGATAACAAGGAGGGAGGATCAGTTAATAGGCCACCTATTCTGGATGGTACTAACTATGATTACTGGAAGGTTCGCATGACAGCCTTTCTCAAGTCAATTGACAACAAGACTTGGAAAGCTATTGTTAAGGGTTGGAAGCATCCCACCAAGGCACAAACTGAAGGAACTTCAACGGTTACTGCTGAGAAACCTGAGGAAGAATGGACTAAGGAAGAAGATGAAGCTGCTCTTGGGAATTCTAAAGCACTGAATGCTATTTTCAATGGAGTTGACAAGAATATGTTCAGGCTAATTAACACTTGTACTGTGGCCAAGGATGCCTGGGAGATACTGAAGACTGCTCATGAAGGAACTACTCGAGTGAGAATGTGAAGACTTCAGATGCTTACTACTCAGTTTGAAAATCTAATGATGAATGAAGAAGAAATTATCTCTGAATTTCACATGCGTGTTCGTGACTTGTCCAATGCTTCTTTTTCTCTTGGAGAACCTATGTCAGATGAAAAGCTCATAAGGAAAATCTTGAGGTCTCTACCAAAGAAATTTGCTATGAAAGTTACTGCAATTGAGGAGGCTCAAGATATTGAGCACATGAAGGTTGATGAGTTAATTGGATCTCTGCAGACTTTTGAGTTGAAACTTGGTGACAAGCCTGAAAAGAAACATAAGAGTATTGCTTTTGTATCTAACACAAATGGGGATGATGATGAAGGCTGTGAGGGTGAAAACCTTTCTGAAGCTCTGGAAAGTGAGATAGAACAACTCTCCACTCAGAATGAAAGATTGAAAGAACTCAGTGCTAAGCTAAAAGAAGATTGTGATAAGTGGAAATCTAAACTTGAAAATGTTGAGACTATGGAAAAGGAAAAACTGATGATAGTCAATACAGAATTACAAGAGGAAATAGCAATTCTGAAAAGCAAGCTTGAAGCTACTCACAAATCACTCCGAATGTTGAATAGTGGTTCTGACATGTTAGATGAGATTCTGAAAGAAACAAGTAAGCAGGGAAGAAGCTTGAAGGAAATTGGATTTGACTATGGAATTGCAAACAAGAAAGATCAGAAGGGGTCAAAGAATTTTGTTCTGCAGCAGAAAATCTGAATTCAAGAAACCTGCAAATTATCAGATGTCAAGACCGATGCCTTGACATGTGCCTCGTCACGAGAGTTCTCAAACTAAGAATATCAAAATAGCACCTTGGAAGTGTCATTACTGTGGCAGGAATGGACATATAAAACCCTACTGTTTCAAATTGTATGGCTATCCTCAAGCTTATGATAGGTTTAATAACTCAAAGGTCACACAGATGAAGAAGGAATGGAAGCCCAAGAGTGAAGTTACTTGTCTAGTTGCCTACACATCTTTCAGAGTCTCTGCAAGAGAAGACTGGTACTTTGATAGTGGTTGCTCAAAGCATATGATAGGAAATAAAGGATATCTGAAGGATCTCAGAAGTCATTCTAGCAACTATGTCACATTTGGAGATAGAGCTAAAGGAAATATTAAAGGGGTAGGAAAACTGGTAAATGCTAGATCCCCAGACTTGAATAATGTGCTTCTGGTTAAAGGTCTAACTGCTAATCTAATTAGCATAAGCCAACTCTGTGATCAAGGGCTTGAAGTGAAATTCAATAGAGCAGGTTGTATTGTAACTACAGAAGATGACAAAGTCTTTATGAGAGGAGTCAGATCGAAAGATAATTTCTATATGTGGACACCCCAAGAGATAGCTCAAGTTTCTAGATGCTTGTTAACAAAGGAGGATGAGCTAAATGTATGGCACCAAAAACTGGGTCATCTCAATTTGAAGAATATGCAGAAGATAGTTGCTGAAGAAGCCATAAGAGATTTGCCTAGGCTGAGTATAAGTGAAGGTAAGCTGTGTGGAGAATGCAAGATTGGAAAACAAACCAAGGTGTCTCATACAAAACTTCAGCATCAGACCACAACAAAGGTACTGGAACTACTGCACATGGACCTCATGGGACCAATGCAGATTGAAAGCTTGGGAGGTAAAAGATATGTGTTTGTTTGTGTTGATGATTTTTCCAGGTACACTTGGATAGAATTCATGAGAGAAAAGTTAGAAACTTTTGATATCTTCATGAACCTGTGTCTGAGGTTTCAGAATGAGAAGAGCTCTGTGATTGTAAGGATCAGAAGTGACCATGGAAGGGAGTTTGAGAATTCTAAATTCTCTGAGTTCTGTGAATCAGAAGGAATTAATCATGAATTTTCAGCACCCATCACACCACAACATAATGGAATTGTTGAAAGAAAGAATATAACACTTCAGGAGTCAGCCACGGTCATGTTGCATGCCAAGAAGATTCCTCTTAAGTTCTGGGCTGAGGCTTTGAATACTGCATGCTACATTCACAACAGAGTCACCATTAGACCTGGAACTTCCTTTACTCAGTATGAAATATGGAAAGGTAGGAAGCCTACAGTAAAACACTTTCATATATTTGGAAGCAAATGCTATATTCTTGCTGATCGTGAACCAAGAAGAAAGTTGGATCCAAAGAGTGATGAAGGGATATTTATGGGATACTCAACAAATAGCAAAGCCTATAGAGTATTCAACTCTCGCACAAAAACCATGATGGAGTCAGTAAATGTGAGTGTTGATGATAAGCCCAGTGCAAGCAAGGAATCCAATCTCAGTGAAGATGAAGATTGTGCAGATGTTTTAGCAGATGCTCCAGCAACCAACCTCGAAAATGAGTCTGATACAAATACAGATGAACATGAAGACAAGCTTCCTACACAGAATAAAACCCCTTCCATCAGGATTCAAAAGATCCATCCTCAAGAAAATATCATTGGTGAGCTTCAGGAGGGAGTAACAACCAGATCCAGAAGTCTTATTGCTCATGGATGCTACATTTCAAAGATAGAACCTAACAATGTCAAAGAAGCTCTTACTGATGAATACTGGTTAAATGCTATGCAAGAAGAGCTTGATCAGTTCACAAGGAATGAAGTTTGGAATTTGGTACCAAGACCTGAAGGAGTAAACATCATTGGCACAAAATGGATTTTCAGAAACAAGTCTGATGAAAATGGAATTGTCACCAGAAACAAAGCAAGACTGGTTGCTCAGGGGTATTCTCAGATAGAGGGAATTGACTTTGATGAAACCTTTGCACCAGTAGCAAGACTGGATGAAGGTGTGAAAAACGACTAGAAGAGGGGGTTGAATAGCGTTTTCAATATAAAAACTTTCCCTTTAAGATTTAAAGTAAATCTTTTCGGTTTCTCTAAGATAGATGGTGCAGCGGATAAAGATAGAGAGAAGAGAGAAGCACACAAGTATTTTATCCTGGTTCACTTGATAAATCCCTCAAGCTAATCCAGTCCACCCGTTAAGGTGATTTCTTCCTTCTTAGAATGAAGGCAATCCACTAATCAGATAATTGTTACAACTGCACTTGAAACCTACAAGTGACTAACAATACACTGACTTAGCTCACACTAAGATTCACTCTCTTAGTCTTCTCTAGGATCCGATCAACCTTGATCTCCTAAAGGAATCACCACTAAGATTCACTCTCTTAGTCTTCTTAAGGATACTGACCTACCCGGTCCCTTAAGGAAAATCAAACAACTGTTTGAGGTTGGTGTTTACAAAGGTTTGCTTCTAAATAAGCTGAGTGTAAACTAAATAAGAACAGATGAAGAAAGTAGAGGCTTGAATCTTTTCTTGTATTGCAGCTCTTGATCTCTCTCTTGGTCTTTCTTCTTTTCTTCAGCCTTTTATAGTCCAAGGTGCAGATGATATTTCTGTTGAGAGAATATGACCGTTGGAGGGCATTTCTGGAACTTCCAGAACCTGCTGAGGCTGAACCTTGGTAGGTAGGCTTAACCAATGACTTCTGATCAGAGGAATGCTTCGTGTTGGAACTTGTGAAGCTTGGTGATCAGAGTCAGAGGGATGCTTGGATCCTCTGACCTTCGTAACTTCTGCTTCTGGACCTTCAGAGCTTCTGGACCTTCAGAGCCTCTGGTCCCTCAGAGCTTCTGGTCTTCAGATCTTCTGATCCTCAGATCTTCTGATCCTCTGATCCTCAGATCTTCAGATCTTCTGGACCTTCAGAGCCTCTGGTCTTCAGATCCTCTGATCTTCAGATCTTCTGGACCTTCAGAGCCTCTGGTCTTCAGATCCTCTGATCTTCAGAACTTCTGACGAATATATCTTCTGGTGTCAGAATCAGAACCTGTTTGTCAAAACACTCAAGACAAACATTAGAGTATCATAGTTGTTCATCCACAAATAAATACTTGTTATCATCAAAACATAGAGTTGTACCACATGACCAAATCTTGATCTTACACTGGAGTCTATAAGATTATTGTTGGGAGTTGCATGTCTTCTTAAGTTCAGACTCTACCAGATGGATGTCAAGAGTGCATTTCTGAATGGTTACTTAAATGAAGAAGTATATGTAGAGCAACCTACAGGGTTCATAGATCCTCATCATCCAGACTATGTATACAGATTAAGGAAAGCACTGTATGGATTGAAGCAAGCTCCCAGAGCTTGGTATGAAAGGCTTACTGAATTTCTTGTTAGTAATGGATATTGCAAGGGAGGAATTGACAAGACCTTATTTGTTAAGAATGACAAAGGAAAGCTCATGATAGCACAAATCTATGTGGATGATATAGTCTTTGGAGGGATGTCAAACACGATGGTGGAGCATTTCGTTCAACAAATGAAGTCTGAGTTTGAAATGAGCTTAGTTGGTGAGTTGAGTTATTTTCTAGGTCTACAAGTGAAGCAAATGGAGGATTCCATGTTTATCTCACAGAGCAAATATGCCAAGGGCTTGGTCAAGAAGTTTGGTTTAGAGAAGTCAGGTCACAAGAGAACCCCAGCTGCAACTCATGTTAAATTAACCAAGGATGAGCAGGGAGAAGATGTTGATCAAAGTCTCTATAGAAGCATGATAGGAAGCCTGTTGTATCTTACTGCTAGTAGACCTGACATCACTTTTGCTGTTGGTGTGTGTGCCAGATACCAAGCTGCTCCTAAAGCAAGTCATCTACTGCAAGTAAAGAGAATCATCAAGTACATCAATGCTACAAGAGATTATGGTATTCTCTATACTCATGATACAAACTCTTCTTTTGTTGGATATTGTGATGCAGATTGGGCAGGTAGTGCAGATGACAAAACTATGTATCTTTATCAACCGCAGAAGCAGAACTATGTTTCTTTTTAGGAAATAATCTAATCTCGTGGTTTAGTAAGAAGCAGAACTATGTATCTTTATCAACCGCAGAAGCAGAGTATATTGCTGCTGGAAGCAGTTGCACACAACTCATGTGGATGAAGCAAATGCTCAAGGAGTATGATGTTGAACAAGATGTCATGACATTGTATTGTGACAATCTCAGTGCAATCAATATTTCCAAAAATCCTATTCAGCACAGCAGGACCAAGCACATTAACATAAGAAATCATTTTATCAGGGAATTAGTGGAGGATAAAATTGTCACTTTGGAGCATGTTACATCTGAGAAGCAATTGGCTGACATATTTACAAAGCCCCTTGATGCAAGCACTTTTGATAAATTAAGAGGAAATCTTGGGATTTTCCTCTTTGAAGGAGCATAGCAATTAACGTTCCTAAAGGTGTTAACGGCTAGTTTTACTTTTCTCATCATTAACTGCCGTTGTGATGTCAGCAGAGAGAAGGCTACTTCTTTGCTCAACTGCTATATAACCTCCTTCAACGGGCAAATTGTCCCCATTCAACCGATTATACTTCTTCATTTTGCAAGTTTTAACTTCCTTCATTTTCAATTTCTCATCAATTTTCTGTGTTCAAAGTGTTGTGTCACTTTAATCATCATGTCTGAAGCATCAGGGAAGCACGACTATGTCAAGGCCAAGGTTGAAAGAACCCCACTTGGTGTGAAATGCATGGGCCTCAAGAGTGGTTCATCAGGTACTAAGAAGAAGTTTGAGAAGAAGACAACCAAGATTCCATCAAGAAAGGTGTATCAGTCTCAAGCTCATGACAATACTACCTCAAATGCTCCTATTATTGAAGATGTCACAGATGAAGAAGAACTTTCTGCTGAAAACTCTCCCATTGGTTCTAATCAAGATGTTGTGCCCGATGTTAGGGCTTCTGTACTTGCAGATGGTTCAACCCAAGAAATTTCTAGGAAGGAATCCACTGCTCATGAAGATTCAGGTGTACCCACTCATTCTGATGAATCTTCTTCTCCTTCGAAAGAGGATGAACCAGTACATGTGACCATTGATGATTCTCAGTCCAAGGACTCTAGCCAGGCTCCTGCCTCTATTCAGAACATCTCTGATGATAACTCTGATGATGTTCCGTTAACTGCTTCTCTGCCTGATAGTGTTGCTGCAAGGATCAAGAGAAAAAGAAGGGTTCCTGATGTTGAAGAATCTCCTGCTCCAAAGAAGAAGACCAAGTCCACTCCAACAACTTCCAAGTCCAAGCAAAAAGATGTGAAGGGAAAAGGTAAGCAACAGAAAGTTAAATCCAAGAGTGTCAAGAAGAAGACGGTTCCACTTGCTGCTGAGGAATCTGGGTCAGATGTTGAGGGGGATGTCGAGGACATCTTGCCTTCTGAGAATTTGAATTTGAAGGAAAACTGAGTGTGAAGTATGCCATCCTTTGCCATACTGAGATCTGTGTAGTTGTGCAAATTATGTGTTTTGTTGTGTTGATGGCTTTGGTCTGTAACAATTTGAAGACAAGTTCAAGAGAAAGGAAATTAATTGACTGGTTGTTTAGCTACTGTTGGTTCTTGATGCATTTGATGATTAGCTTCTGTTCACACTGCTTCTTGTGTGTTGATTAGCACTTGTTGGATCCTTAGTACTGTGCGTTATGAAGTGTGCTGGTTGTTAGTAAGATGCATCATTTGACGGGGAGTCTGCTACTAAGGGGGAGCTTTGGTTCTCTTTGTTTACTCTCTCTGTTCAGTAAGTTGTTTTAGACAAAATTTGACAAAGGGGGAGATTGTTGTTACTTTGTTGTCTTGCATTTTGTCAAAAAACAACTGGATGTCGAAGCTCATGTCGTGGCATCTGCTTTTGTGTTGCTAGGACATCAGTCCTATGCTTGGAACGTTAATTGTGGGCCCTTGTAGATCTTATGAAGATATATTTTTATAGTTACTTGAGGAACAAGTAGCTGTACAGGAAGAGTTTGATTTGTTGGTTGTTATTTTTTGAAACAATCTTTGATAAAAGATTGAGTTTCTATCTTCACGTTTGAAACAATATCTTGGAGATTCAGTTTTGATTTGTTGCTGATATCAGTTACTTTAGCAAAGCAAACCCTATTGCCCAAGCCACCGTTGCTGAAGACTACAAAAGAACAAAGACCTAAAGCTTGAAGACGACGGAAGCTAATAGAGAGATCGAGTGTTTTAGGATTGTGATTGTTCTTTGTTATTTGTTAATTGTGATCATATCTTGCTCACTGATTCTATAAAGCAAGGTTATGATCTGTGTTGGTTGCATCTGCAAACTCTGATTGTTGATTGTTCATTACCAATCACTGTGGCAGTGATTGAGAGAAAGTGAGAGGGGCTCTCATACTTAGGTTGAGGTTCTAAGTAGAAATACACTGGGTAGATTAGGAAGTGAACTATGAACTGAGGTGTTCATCAGTGTCTGTAATTCCTAAATCTTGAGATAGTGGATTTCCTTTCTTTGGGCGAAGCCCTCCAGACGTAGGTGAAGTTTTTCACTGAACTGGGTTACCAATTCTTGTGTCTTGTTTACTTGTGCTTTTTGTTTATTGCTGTTATTGTTAGTCAATTGTCGAACCTGTTGTCTCAGCATCGTGTAGAACATTCGTCCTGTGAGAGAACCAGAATTTCAATGTATAATTTATGTACCCCCAATTCAATGGCAAGTCTCAAACCAACTATTAACGCTTCATACTCAGCTTGATTGTTGCTCGCCCTAAATCCAAACTTTAACAATTGTTCAATCAACATTCTATCTGGGCTTTCAATTGACACACCAGCCCCGCTTCCTAACTCATTTGATGAACCATCAACTGAGAGGACCCACTCTGAATTTTCTTTGTCGCCTTCGGTGGGCGTTAGTTCTGCTACAAAATCAATCAAACTTTGAATTGTAACTTGTCCTCTTGGCTCATAAATGATGTCATACTCTGACAGTTCCACCGACCAACTGACCAATCGCCCTAATAAATCGGGTTTCTGCAAAACTTTCCGCAGCGGAATGTCGGTCTTGACCCTTACTTGATAGCTCTGAAAGTACGGCCGGAGTCGCCTGGCCGTTTTCAGTATTGCTAAGGCTGCTTTTTCTATTTTCTGATAGCGCACCTCTGCCCCTTGCAATGTATGACTAACAAAGTATACGATTTTATACTGCTTGTTCTCTTCCTGAAGCAAAACTGTACTGACCGCCGCATCAGTGACCGCCAGATAGAGTCAGAGGAATCGCCGGTGTAGGTTTAGCCAACATAGGTGGCGAGGCTAATAACTCTTTTAACTGTTGAAAAGCTTCTTCACATGCCCTAGTCCACTGAAAGGCTGTATTCTTCTTTAAACATGCAAAGAATGGCGTCGCCTTGTCTCCCGCCTTTGGCAAAAAACGAGATAAGGCCGCCAACCTTCCTGTTAACCTCTGGACCTCACGAACGTTAGAGGGGCTTTTCATATTCAAAATAGCTTTACACTTATCTGGATTAACCTCAATACACCTTGAGGTGATCATGAATCCAAGAAATTTACCGCCCAAAATCCCAAAGGAGCACTTTTCTAGATTCAGCCTCATATTATACCTTCTGATTTGCACAAACGCTTCAAATGCATCGCTGTAAGATCAAGTTTTGGTCTAGTAGTACAACTCTATGTTTTGATGATTACATGTTAACTATTATGTATGAACAATTATGGTACTCCTACGTTGTTT
Organism: Lotus japonicus; assembly: GCF_012489685.1. Lineage (NCBI taxonomy): Eukaryota > Viridiplantae > Streptophyta > Magnoliopsida > Fabales > Fabaceae > Lotus > Lotus japonicus. The sequence continues at coordinate 44,041,046 of NC_080043.1, forward strand.
TCTGAGTGTTCTAATGACAGGCCATGACTCTGGTCTTATTTCACATAATTCAGAAGCACTTTGCTAAAAGAGTAACCTCTGCAACGCTTTCGCACGTACTATGTTCAATCTGAACAGTAGATCAAGCTTCAGAAGATCTGAAGATTATAAAGCTCTGATATGGATTCAGCTCACTAGAAGCTCTAAGGATCAGAAGCTCTGAAGGATCAGAAGCTCTGAAGAATCAGACACTCTTAAGGATCAGAAGCTCTGAAGGATCAGAAGCTCTGAAGGTCCAGAAGCTCTGAAAGTCAGAAGCTGAGTAGTGAAGATTCTAAAGTCCAAGAGTAAGCTGGCTCTGAAGAACAAGTACTTCTCCTCTGAGTCTAGAAGCATAAGGTACAAAGGTTAGAGGATCCAAGCTTCCCTCTGACTCTGATCACCAAGCTTCACAAGTTCCAAGATGTAGCATCACTCTGATCAGAAGTCAACAAGGATAAAGTTCATGTCACTATCCAATGTACAAAAGCAATTGTACCATTCCTGACGACCTTACCTAACTGATTCAGCCACAGCAGAACCTGGAAAACCCAGATCTACCCTCCAACGGTAGTATTCCGTGCAAACTTCGAAACCTAATTCCTTGGAGTATATAAAGAAGCTGAAAATGAAAGATGCTTTTGAGAAGAAACTTTGTTGAAGCTCCCGCGAAAATCAAATACTCTCTCAAAGCATTCCTTCTTCACATTGTATTAATAGTGTTTACTATTAGCTTTCTAAGAAGCATTTCTTTGTAAACCCAAATCTTCAAATAGTTGTTTGATTTTCCTTTAGGTGACCAAGGTTGGTCGGATCCTAGAGAAGACTAAGAGAGTGAATCTTAGTGATAGCTAAGTCAATGTATTGTTAGTCACTTTGCAGGTAGCAAGTGCAGTTGTAACAAACTCTGATTAGTGGATTGCCTTCATTCTAAGAAGGAAGAAATCACCTTAACGGGTGGACTGAATTAGCTTGAGGGATTTATCAAGTGAACCAGGATAAAATCATTTGTGTGCTTTCCTTAACTCTTATCTTAGCACTTTTCTCTTTGGCGGTTGAAGAGATTTACTTAAATCTCAAGTGGGTCGAGTTTTTAGTTTTAAAAACGCTATTCATGTAAGATCAAGATTTGGTCATGTGGTACAACTCTATGTTTTGATGATAACAAGTATTTATCTGCGGATGAACAATTATGGTACTCTAACGTTTGTCTTGAGTGTTTTGACAAACAGGTTCTGATTCTGATAACAGAAGATATATTCATCAAAAGATCTGAAGGTCCAGACGCTCTGAAGGTCCAGAAGCTCTGAAGGTCCAGAAGCTCTGAAGGTCCAGAAGCTCTCAAGGACCAGAAGCTCTGAAGGGCCAGTGGCTCTGAAGGTCCAAAAGCTCTGAAGGACCAGAGGCTCTGAATGTCCAGAGGCTCTGAAGGTCCAGAAGCTCTGAAGGTCCAGAAGCAGAAGTTACGAAGGTCAGAGGATCCAAGCTTCCCTCTGACTCTGATCACCAAGCGTCGTCAGATCAGAAGTAAATGGTTAAAGGCAAATGTCACTATCAAGAAGTACAAGAGCAGGTACTATTCTGACAAGCCTACCTACCAAGGTTCAGCCACAGCAGGTTCTGGAAGTTCCAGAAATGCCCTCCAACGGTCACATTTTCTCAACAGAAATATCCTTTGCACCTTGGACTATTAAAGGCTGAAGAAGAGAAGAAAGACTGAGGAGAGAGAAACCAAGAGCTGCAATACAAGAAAAGATTCAAGCCTCCACTTTCTTCATCTGTTCTTATTTAGTTTTCACTTAGCTTATTCAGAAGCAAACCTTTGTAAACACCAACCTCAAACATTTGTTTGTTTTTCCTTAAGGGACCAGGTAGGTCAGTATCCTTAAGAAGACTAGGATCTGTGTATCTTAGTGGTGATTCCTTAAGGGACCGGTTAGGTCAGTATCCTTGAGAAGACTAAGAGAGTGAATCTTAGTGTTTACTAGTTCATTGTATTGTTAGTCACTGAGCAGGTTGCAAGTGCAGCTGTAACAAACTCTGAATAGTGGATTGCCTTCATTCTAAGAAAGAAGAAATCACCTTAACGGGTGGACTGGATTAGCTTGAGGGATTTATCAAGTGAACCTGGATAAAATACTTGTGTGCTTCTCTCTTCTCTCAATCTTTATCCGCAGCACCAACAATCTCAGATAAACCGAAAAGATTTACTTTAAATCTTAAGGGGAAAGTTTTTATATTCAAAACTCTATTCAGCCCCCCCTTCTAGTCATTTTTCACACCTTCAATGTGTATCAGAGCGCAAGTTCTGATTACCACACTTTACAATGTTCAGTAGATCCGGGCCAGTGTGAAAAACTCATGGATTCCACCACTACTACAAGCAAATATAGATAGAGTGCAAGACCACCTATCTTTGATGGTTAGAGATTTGATTACTGGAAAGACAGAATCGAAAGCTTCATTCTTGGCTTTGATCCTGATCTCTGGGATTTTGTTGTTGATGGCTACACCCCTCCTGTTGATGAACATGGTGTAAACATCCCAAGGGAGAAGATGAGTGACGATCAAAAGAAGGAGTTCAGAGATCATCACAGATCAAGAGCTATTCTGCAAAGTGTCATTTCATATGAAAAATATGAGAAAATTACTGATCGTGATTCTGCTAAGTGTATCCTTGACTCCTTGAAGATGACCCATGAAGGAAACAAGAAGGTGAAAGAATCAAAGGCGTTGTCTTTGATCAGGAAGTATGAATCCTTCCAAATGGAACCCAGTGAGTCCATTGAGGATATGTTTTCCAGATTCCAGTTGCTCATTGCTGGAATTAGACCCCTCAACAAAAGCTACACCACTGCTGATCATGTCATGAGGATCCTTAGAGGTATTCCTGAAAGCTGGATGCCTTTGATAACTTCCTTGGAGCTCACAAGAGATGTTGAGCATATGAGTTTTGAAGAACTCATAAGCATACTGAAGTGTCCTGAACTGAAGCGTGCTGAATATCAGGATCAGAAGAAGAAGTCTATAGCCTTGAAATCCAAATCTGAAAAGGCTAAAGCTCTCCAAGCAGTTGTAGAAGAATCTGAAGAAACCTCTGAAGATTCTGATGAGGATGAGCTAACCCTGATATCCAGAAAGCTCAACTGCATCTGGAAGCACAGGCAGAGCAAATACAAAGACTCATCAAAGGACAAAAAGTCAAAGAAGCATTTCAAAGCAAAGAAAGGCCTCATGGTGACTTTTGATGAATCAGAGTCAGAGGATGTTGACTCTGATGGAGAAGCTGTTGAAGGACTCATGGCTATTGTCAAGAACAAAGATGCAGAGTCTAAGGATGCACCTAATGCTGAATCTGCATCACATGAAGAGCCAGACTATGACGATGAAAATGAGGTATTTGCCTCCTTCTCAACTTCTGAACTTAAAGATGCTTTGTCTGAAATTATGGATAAATATAACTCTCTCTTGACTAAGCATAAAAAGTTGAAAAATAATTTCTCTGTTGCCTCCAAGATGCTTTTTCTGAATTAAATGTGAGTAATCGTGTTTTAGTTAACTCTAACTCTGTGCTCAAAAATCAAATTATTAAGTTAGAAGAAGTTATTGCTTGTGATGTCTCTGATAGTAAGAATGAATGTAAATATTAAAACTCCTTTCAAAGATTCCTGGCTAAAAGCGTAGACAGAAGCTTAATGGCTTCAATGATCTATGGCGTAAGCAGAAATGGAATATATGGCATTGGCTATTCTAAACCTTCTGAAGTTGCTCCATCATCTCTTAAGAAAGGAGCTTTCTCTATGTCAAAATATCATGCTCAAATTTCTTTATATTATCCTGCTGAAAGACCCAAAGTTGTCAGAACTTCTGGGCTAACTAACAAGAAAGGACCCAGAAAGTGGGTACCTAGGGATAAGATTATATATGTTGCAGATATCCTCAATAGGTCCATCGAAACTCGAACCATGGAACCTGGACAGTGGATGCAGGCAACACATGACGGGAAAAAGGCATATGTCCCAAGATCTAAAACTTGAACCTGAAAGGTGAAGTTGATATTGGAGGCATCAGTAGAGTAAGATTTGGTCAAGGAATCATTGGTTTTTTATAAGAACCCCTCTGTTGATATTCTGAACGCTATTCATGTTGGAATTAATGATAAGCTTGACTCTGACAAGTCAAAGCTAGCTGAAAAAGCTTGCAGAGATGAGCATGACTGTTTCATAAAGAAACAAAGACTCAGAACTTGACAAACCAGAAGCAACAACATCAGAAGATGCTACTACAACTTCTGACTTGCGTCATCAGAAGAAGAGTAGGTTTATAGCTTCTCATTCTGAAGTATCTGAAGATGGAATTTTATCTAGAATGGAGATGTCACCAGAACCTCTGGACTTTGACACTTCTGCTCTCATTAGAAGATATACTAATCAGAAGCCAAGTATCCCTTGGTATTCCTTCTGAGGGGGAGTATTTCGTTTTATGCTCTTACTAATTTTTTTTTCCACCTTCATTCTTTTTGCTTATGACAAAAAGGGGGAGAACTAATAGTATCTTGACAACTCCCTTATGTGATCAATTTCTATGCTCTGACGATACATTATGATTGATGTCATCTCTTTCAATGCTATGATAGATCTTATGACTCAATTAACTCTGATCACATACTTCAATATAGCTCAGAATCTAGATACTTCTAATGTGGTTGATATTAAGTATTAGATTCAGGGGGAGCTTAGCTCAGAATCAAGCTCGAGTCTTGGATTCAGAAGAAGCTAGATAAACTATACACATCAGGATAAGCTTTAACTCTGATACCTTATACTCTGAGTGTATTCAGTTTATTTGTTTAGAGTTGTTCATCAAAATACATGGTTTTGTCATCATCAAAAAGGGGGAGATTGTAAGATCAAGATTTGGTCATGTGGTACAACTCTATGTTTTGATGATAACAAGTATTTATTTGCGGATGAACAATTATGGTACTCTAACGTTTGTCTTGAGTGTTTTGACAAACAGGTTCTGATTCTAATACCAGAAGATATATTCATCAGAAGATCTGAAGGTCCAGAGGCTCTGAAGGTTCAGAAGCTCTGAAGGTCCAGAAGCTCTGAAGGACCAAAAGCTCTGAAGGTCCAGAGGCTCTGAAGGTCCAGAAGCTCTGAAGGTCCAGAAGCAGAAGTTACAAAGGTCAGAGGATCCAAGCTTCCCTCTGACTCTGATCACCAAGCTTCACAAGTTCCAACATGAAGCGTCGTCAGATTAGAAGTAAATGGTTAAAGGCAAATGTCACTATCAAGAAGTACAAGAGCAGTGTACTATTCTGACAAGCCTACCTACCAAGGTTCAGCCACAGCAGGTTCTGGAAGTTCCAGAAATGCCCTCCAACGGTCACATTTTCTCAACAGAAATATCCTTTGCACCTTGGACTATTTAAGGCTGAAGAAGAGAAGAAAGACCGAGGAGAGAGAAACCAAGAGCTGCAATACAAGAAAAGATTCAAGCCTCCACTTTCTTCATCTGTTCTTATTTAGTTTACACTTAGCTTATTCAGAAGCAAACCTTTGTAAACACCAACCTCAAACAATTGTTTGTTTTTCCTTAAGGGACCGGGTAGGTCAGTATCCTTAAGAAGACTGGGATCTGTGTATCTTAGTGGTGATTCCTTAAGGGACCAGTTAGGTCAGTATCCTTGAGAAGACTAAGAGAGTGAATCTTAGTGTTTACTAGTTCTTTGTATTGTTAGTCATTGAGCAGGTTGCTAGTGCAGTTGTAACAATCTCTGAATAGTGGACTGCCTTCATTCTAAGAAGGAAGAAATCACCTTAACGGGTGGACTGGATTAGCTTGAGGGATTTATCAAGTGAACCAGGAGAAAATACTTGTGTGCTTCTCTCTTCTCTCAATCTTTATCCGCAACACCATCTATCTCAGATAAACCGAAAAGATTTACTTTAGATCTTAAGGGGAAAGTTTTTATATTCAAAACTCTATTCAACCCCCCCCCCCCTTCTAGTCGTTTTTCACACCTTCAATTCAAACCCACCTTTCTATCGTTTTTCATACCTTCAATTTGTATCAGAGCGCAAGTTCTGATTACCACACCTAACAGTGTTCAGTGATCCAGGCCGGTGTGAAAAACTAAAATGGCTGCCACCATTGAAGCGCAAAAAGATGTCTACAGTGCAAAGCCTCCTATGTTTGATGGGCAAAGATTTGAGTACTGGAAAGACAGGATTGAAAGCTTTTTTCTGGGCTTTGATGCAGATCTCTGGGATATTATAGTGGATGGCTACGAGCGTCCAATTCATGTTGATGGCAAGAAGATCTCCAGATCAGAGATGACTGCAGAGCAGAAGAAGCTTTACTCACTGCATCATAAAGCTAGAACTATTCTTCTAAGTGCTATTTCTTATGAAGAATATCAAAAGATCATAGATCGTGAGTATGCTAAGGGTATCTTTGATTCATTGAAGATGACCCATGAAGGAAACAAGAAGGTAAAGGAGTCAAAGGTGTTGGCCTTGATCAGAAAGTATGAATCCTTCCAAATGGAATCCAGTGAGTCCATTGAGGACATGTTCTCCAGATTTCAGTTACTCATTGCTGGAATTAGACCCCTCAACAAGAGTTACACAACTGCTGATCATGTCATGAGGATTCTTAGAGGTCTTCCTGAGAGCTGGATGCCCTTGATAACCTCCTTGGAGCTGACTAAAGATGTTGCGCAGATGAGTTTGGAAGAACTCATAAGCATACTGAAGTGTCATGAACTGAAGCGTGCTGAACATCAAGATCAGAAGAAGAAGTCTATTGCCTTGAAATCCAAATCTGAAAAGGCTAAGGCTCTCCAAGCAGAAGCAGAAGAATCTGAAGAAGCCTCTGAAGATTCTGATGAGGATGAGCTGACTCTGATCTCCAGAAGGCTTAACCTCATCTGGAAGCACAAGCAAAGCAAGTACAAAGGCTCTGGAAAGGCTAAAGGAAAGCATGAGTCCTCATCTGGTCAGAAGAAGTCTTCATTAAAGGAAGTCACGTGCTTTGAATGCAAAGAATCAGGGCATTACAAGAGTGATTGTCGTAAGCTGAAAAAGGACAAGAAGCCAAAGAAGCATTTCAAAGCTAAGAAAGGCCTCATGGTGACTTTTGATGAATCAGAGGCAGAGGATATTGACTCTGATGGAGAAGTTGTGGAAGGACTCATGGCTATTGTCAAGAACAAGGAAGCAGAGTCAAAAGAAGCAACTAACTCGGAATCAGCATCAGAGGAAGATCCAGACTCTGACGATGAAAAAGATGTATTCGCTTCTTTCTCAACCTCTGAACTTAAATGTGCTTTGTATGATATCATGGATAAATATAACTCTCTCTTGACTAAGCATAAAAGGTTGAAAAAGGATTTCTCTGCTGTTTCTAAAACTTTTTTCTGAACATGAGAAAATTATTTCTGAGCTGAAAGAAAATAATCATGCTTTAGTTAACTCTAACTCTGTGCTCAAAAACCAGATTATTAAGTTAGAAGAAGTTGTTGCTTGTGATGCCTCTGATATAAAGAATGAATCTAAATATGAAAAGTCATTCCAAAGATTCCTAGCTAAAAGCGTAGATAGAAGCTTGATGGCTTCAATGATCTATGGCGTAAGCAGAAATGGAATGTGTGGCATTGGCTATTCTGGACCAAGTAGAAATGAGGGCTAAACCTCTGCACGAACATTTTGTACCCTCTGGTACTATTTTGCCTGAATCATTGCCTACTAAAGTTGCTAAACCCTCTTGTAAAAAGGGAACTACTTCTATGCTTAAATGTCATACTCAAATTCCCCTACAATATCATGTTGAGAAACCCAAGGTCATCAGAACCTATGGGGTAACTAACAAGAAAGGACCCAGAAAATGGGTACCTAAGGATAAGATTATCTATGTTGCAGATATCCTTGATCGCTGCACTGAAACACCAATCATGGTATCTGGACAGTGGATGCTCGCGCCACATGACGGGAGAAAGGCGTATGTTCCAAGAGCTAAAACTTAAGCCTGGAGGCGAAGTTGGCTTTGGTGGCAATGAGAAGGGTAAAATTGTTGGTTCTGGTACTATTGGTGTTGATAATAGTCCATGCATTGATACTGTTCTGTTGGTAGATGGCTTAAATCATAACTTATTGTCTATAAGTCAATTAGCTGACAAGGGTTATGATATAATCTTCAATCAAAAGTCTTGCAGGGCTGTAAGTCAGATCGATGGCTCTGTTCTGTTTAACAGCAAGAGGAGGAACAACACTTATAAGATCAGACTATCTGAGTTGGAAACTCAGAAAGTAAAGTGCCTTCTGTCTGTTAATGAAGAGCAATGGGTATGGCATAGACGGTTAGGGCATGCCAGCATGAGAAAGATCTCTCAGCTGAGTAAGCTTGACCTTGTCAGGGGCTTACCCACTCTGAAGTTCTCTTCAAATGCTCTTTGTGAAGTATGTCAGAAAGGCAAATTTACATAAGTCTCTTTCAAGGCAAAGAATGTTGTTTCCACCTCAAGGCCATTGGAACTTCTGCATATCGACCTTTTTGGACCAGTGAAAACTGAGTCTATAGGTGGCAAAAGATATGGGATGGTCATTGTTGATGACTATAGCCGCTGGACATGGGTAAAATTTCTATCCCGCAAGGATGAGTCTCATTCTGTGTTATCTACCTTCATTGCCCAAGTGGAAAACGAGAAGGCTTGCAGAATTATGCGTGTCAGAAGTGATCATGGTGGAGAGTTTGAGAATGACAAGTTTGAGAGTCTGTTTGATTCCTATGGAATTGCACATTATTTCTCTTGTCCTAGAACTCCTCAACAGAATGGGGTTGTTGAGAGGAATAATAGAACTCTTCAAGAGATGGCTAGAACCATGCTTCAAGAAACTGACATGGCAAAGCACTTCTGGGCTGAGGCAGTAAACACAGCATGTTACATTCAGAATAGGATTTCTATCAGACCAATTCTGAATAAGACTCCTTATGAATTGTGGAAGAAAGTTAAACCCAACATTTCTTACTTTCATCCTTTTGGTTGTGTTTGCTATGCTCTGAATACTAAGGATAGATTACATAAGTTTGATTCTAAATCTTCTAAATGTCTATTACACTCTGAACGTTCTAAAGGCTTTAGAATTTATAATACCGATGCTAAAACTACTGAAGAATCTATTCATGTTAGATTTGATGATAAGCTTGACTCTGATCAGCCAAAGCTAGTTGAAAAGTTTGCAGATATGAGTATAAATGTTTCTGATAAAGGCAAAGCTCCAGAGGAAGACTCTCCAGAGGAAGTTGGTCCCTCTGATTGACAGCCTCAGAGGAAGAGCAGAATTGTTGCCTCTTACCCTAAGGAGTTGATTCTGGGAAACAAAGATGAACTAGTAAGAACCAGATCAACATTCAGACCCTCTAAAGAGACCTTACTTAGTCTGAAGGGATTGGTATCCTTAATTGAACCAAAATAAATTGATGAAGCTCTTCAAGTCAAAGACTGGATTCTGGCAATGAAAGAAGAATTGAATCAATTCTCCAAGAATGATGTTTGGAACCTTGTCAAGAAACCCAAGGTTCTCACATCATTGGAACCAAATGGATTTTCAGAAACAAGCTGAATGAAAACGGAGATGTAGTCAGAAACAAAGCAAGGCTAGTTGCTCAAGGTTGTAGCAAGAAGGAATAGATTATACTGAAACATTTGCACTAGTAGCAAGATTGGAAGCAATCAGACTGCTGATCTCATTCTCAGTGAATCACAACATAATTCTTCATCAGATGGATGTTAAGAGTGCCTTCCTGAATGGATACATCTCAGAGGAAGTGTATGTGCACCAACTTCCTGGTTTTGAAGATGAGAAGAACCCTGATCATGTTTTCAAATTGAAGAAATCTCTCTATGGTCTAAAGCAAGCTCCCAGAGCATGGTATGAGAGACTTAGCTCATTCCTTCTGGAAAATGAGTTTGTAAGGGGTAAAGTAGATACAACTCTCTTTTGCAAAACGTACAAAGATGATATCTTAATTGTGCAAATTTATGTTGATGATATTATATTTGGATCTGCTAATCCATCTCTTTGCAAAGAATTTTCTGAGATGATGCAGGCTGAATTTGAAATGAGTATGATGGGAGAACTCAAGTACTTTCTAGGAATACAAGTTGATCAAAAACCAGAAGCTACTTACATCCATCAGAGCTAGTACACGAAGGAAATTCTGAAGAAGTTCAATATGACAGAATCAATAATTGCTAAGACTCCTATGCATCCTACATACGTTCTGGAAAAAGAAGATGTCAGTGGAAAAGTATGTCAGAAGCTCTATCGTGGAATGATAGGTTCACTTCTATACTTAACTGCATCTAGGCCAGATATTCTGTTTAGTGTACACTTATGTGCTTGATTCCAATCAGATTCTAGAGAAACTCACTTAACTGCTGTTAAGAGAATTCTCAGATATCTGAAAGGTACCACTAACCTTGGCTTGATGTATAAGAAAACATCAGAGTATAAGCTTTCAGGTTACTGTGATGCTGATTATGCTGGAGATAGAACTGAAAGAAAGAGTACTTATGGAAATTGTCAATTTCTGGGAAGTAACTTAGTCTCATGGGCAAGCAAGAGGCAGTCTACTATTGCACTATCCACTGCAGAGGCAGAATATATCTCAGCAGCTATTTGCAGCACTCAGATGCTCTGGATGAAACATCAGCTAGAGGATTATCAAATCCTTGAGAGCAACATTCCAATTTATTGTGATAACACTCCTGCAATTTCACTCAGTAAGAATCCAATCTTACACTCAAGGGCAAAACATATCGAGGTAAAATATCACTTTATTAGAGATTATGTTCAGAAGGGCGTACTTCTTCTGAAGTTTATTGATACTGGCCATCAATGGGCAGATATCTTTACTAAGCTCTTAGCAGAGGATAGATTTAAATTTATACTGAAAAATCTGAATATAGACTTTTGTCCAGTATGAAGATGGATCAGAACCTCTGACTATAATGCTTCGTCGTCAGAAGATGTCTAGTTCAGAAGGTAACTTAGTTAGAAGATAAGTACCCATTGGTGCTTACTCTGAGATGAGACAGTAAGCGTGTGTCAGTTTACTTTGATACATCGTTCCTTGTGCCCGTGCTGACAATCTGTTGTAATGAGTGTAGATGTGCTTTTTCTCCACTGTGTGATCTGTGTATTAACTGTTCATAATGATGTTCTTAATTTTTAACCGTTCATTTTACTTTTGCTTTTACAATCAACAACAGTTACTTTCTAAAACCACTACGCACACATGTTTTCCATCATTCACGTCTTTTGCTTCTCTCTTCTGTTTGCAAAACCCTCATCTTCATCGATTCTCTCTCGCTCTCGCTCATCTCTCTTCTACCCAAACCTCCTACCTTAAACTATGTCGAGATCTGGAAGGGCTGACTCCGACGAAAGGGCTGATTCCGCCGATAGAATAGTGTTCCCCCAAATGGTGGTGGGTCTTCCAACGAGTCAAGTGGGTCTTGTTCTCCGTTCTAGGTCTATAGATGCTGCTCAAGCACAAGTCCAAGATGTAGAGGACGTTGTTCCCCTATCTCAGAGAAGATGTGCAGTTACGTGTGTTTTCCCTCCAGAAGATCTCCAAGTTCTTGCTGAATGGAGATTTGACCTCGACAACATTGCTGATAATGGGGTCGATCTTCGTCCTGAAGTTCAAGCTCAAGGCTGGGAAGGGTATTTCCAAAGACTCCATGGTCCAATTTATGATAAACTCGTGAAGGAATTATGGAAGCACGCTGACTGCAATGTGCATCAAGTGGTATCGTTTGTTCTGGGAAAAAGGATCATCATTTCTGAGAAGTCGTTTGTAAGGCTTCTGGGTGCAGAGACAAGCAATGGCTACAGATTCCAGTTGCAGGAATCAAAAGTCAAACCAAGTACCAAGGAGAAGGTCAACATGGCTCTTTATTCTACATGGAAGCCATGGAAAAATGACTGCAAGACCAAGGATCTTCATCCTGATCTGAGAATCTGGCACAAGATTCTTCTGAACTGCATAAATCAAAGGCTGGAGGGAAGCTCTCCAGATTACATCAACTTCACCCAGAAGGTGTTGCTTTTCTTCATCAAGGAGCACCGCAAAGTCTGCCTGCCCTACTTTCTCTTCTCCTATCTGAAGGAGCGCATCAAGAAGTCAAGAACTACTGCTTCACCCAAGTCTGCAATCAAATACATACCTTTTGGCAGATTGCTTTCTGATTTCTTCATAGAGAGCAAACTAATAAAGGCTCTGCAAAAATTAGGATGCATTGAAGACTTGACAACAATTATTGGGGATGTCTTCACTCCTACATCCATGAAGAAAATGGGCTTGATTGAAACAAAGGCTGAAGTTAAAATTGCTGATGCAAGACCAAGAAGAAGAATCCATCTGAAGGACTACCCTCTCTGGTCCAAGGCTGATGATCCAGAGGCTATCAGGATCTATCTTGATGATCTGAAGCAGCAAGGCCTTGAGATTGATCTGGATGAATTCTTCAGAAATCTTCAAGATCCTCCAGATTTTAAGTCTCCCAGGAAGAGGAAGACTAAGAGAAAGCAAGTTGAAGCCTTTGAGGAGAAGGACCCCTCTGATGGTGATGACGATGATGATGATGAACCACGGCCTCAGGAGCTTGCTAGAACTGCACCTTATACCAGAATCACAAGATCTGCAGTTAGAGCTTCAATTAAGTTTGTTGTTCTTTCAGATGATGATTTAAATTTGCTTGATGCAATTCATGATGAAACCAACCCTGAACCTACACCAGTTGATCAACCAACCTCTCATCCTTCACCCCCTAGGCTTCCTTCTTTCAACCTTCCATTGAGGAAGAACCCCTCTGGGAAATGCTTCAAGCTGGCAAACCCTCTGCTTCCACCTCACCCATTATTCTTCCATACAATCCACAAACTGCTGAACCAATAGTTTCTGAGACACAAGCTCCAGAGATACCAAACCCTGAAAAATCCAACTCTGAGCCTCAACCTTCTGATCACTCAAATGAGGAACCCTCTGAAAGAGAAGTTCTCTCTCCTTCTCTCATTGTTTCTTTTCGTACCAATGTTCTTTTTTCTTCTCCTTCCGATAAATCTGAAGCTTCTCGCCAATTATTTCAACTTGCCAGAGAAAGAGTTTCAGAAATACCTGAACATCTTCTAACTGTTCCAAGTCCAAACCGCTACTCTAGACCCAGGCCAGAACCTCTGGTTGCTACGGATTTCCCAATCCAAGCGGTCCCTCTGGCCTCTATGCCTCCTCCACCTCCTCCTCCTCTTTCTCCTCTTCCAGAGAATGATGAGTCAATCTCAAACCATTCCCCAGACAAATCACAAAACCCTAAGACTGAAACCTCTCATCAAAACCCTGAGACCAATATATCTGCACATCACACTCTGCATATTGGTTCTCCCTCTAAGGCTGCTAGTAGAAATCACTCTTCATCACCTGAACCAAACCTCTCTCTTGTTCCCTACACCTACTCTGGACCAACCACCCTCCTTGATTGCATCAACTCATTTAATCATGAAGCATCTTTAAGGGTTCGCAATGTGCATGGTCGCACTGACCTCGGTGAGAATCCAGACATGGTTGTTGAGGACTGGGATCATCTGTGTTCTTGGATGGTTGACCAAGTTCCAGTGATGGTGGGGTTTCTAAATGCTGAAAAGAATAAGTGTGTTGAAGCTGCCAGTCAACGACTCATAAGAAGAGAAGCTTGGAATGAACAACTGATGAGAGAACAACTTTATACTGCCATTGAAGAAGCAAGAAAGAAGAAAGAGCAAGAAGAAGCTGCAGCACGTCTTGAAGAAGAACAACGTGAAGCTGCAAGGTTGGAAGCTCTGGAACAAGCTGCTAGACTACAAGCTGAAGCTAAAGCTTTCAGAAATCAAGCACTTGTGATCTCTCCGTTCACTAATGTAGCCTCCACTTCTACTCAAGTTCCTCACTCTGATCAAGTTGCTTCGTCTGCTCAAGACTCCAGACTTAACGTCATTGAGAGAAGACTTGACTCTCAAGAGGCTCTTCTCATGAGTCTCAAAGAGATGTGCTCAAAGCTTCTGAAAAGATCTTCCAAGCCTTAGCTTTAGGAACTCTCTTTTCTTCTGTCTCTCTTTCTCTATGTTTACTTGTTTCTTGAACTATGTTCCTTTATCTATTTTATTCTATTCAATTATCGTTTTTCTTTTTTTATATGCTTGCATAATTCTTGTTTATCATTACTTAATTTTTTCTCATACGCTTTAATCAACAAACAAGATCCTTTATTAATCAACTCATTCATACATATGCATTAATTAAAAACGTTTTCTTTAATTTCTTATTCTTTTCTCCATCTTTTTACACTTAGACCTTTCCTAAGGTGGAGTACCTTGTACTTCAAGCTAAGTTTTTCACACCCCGTGCTTTTTGCTTATGACAAGAAGGGGGAGTATAACCCAGTTTTTGATATGTAAGCTGTGTTAGTGTAATTTCTTTTTCTTTTGGAGAATTTAATAGTTCCACCTTTATGATCATAGATGTGTCACTGGGCAAATACAATGAATGCATTTTCACTTGCTCTGAAGTGATATTAGTTGAGTCTGATACCTTTTCTCTGCTCATGACTCTGAATACTTATGTGCTCTGATTATTTCATTTTATCTATGTCATACATTCTTACTCTGAACTCTTTTATTATTTAGCTCAGAATCTAGATATTACTAATATTTTCATTAAGTCCTAGATTCAGGGGGAGCTAAGCTCAGAATCAAGCTGTGACTTGGATTCAAAATGAGCAAAATAAACCATTCACCTCAGGATAAGTTTATCACTACTCTCTAAACTCTGAGTGAATTCAGTTTATTGTTTCAGAATTGTTCATCAAAATACTTGGTTTTGTCATCATCAAAAAGGGGGAGATTGTAAGATCAAGTTTTGGTCTAGTAGTACAGCTCTATGTTTTGATGATTACATGATAACTATTATGCATGAACAATTATGGTACTCTAACATTGTTTTCTAAGTGTTCTAATGACACGCCATGACTCTGGTCTTATTTCACATAATTCAGAAGCACTTTGCTAAAAGAGTAACCTCTGCAACGCTTTCGCACGTACTATGTTCAATCTGAACAGTAGATCAAGCTTCAGAAGATCTGAAGATTATAAAGCTTTGATATGGATTCAGCTCACTAGAAGCTCTGAAGGATCAGAAGCTCTGAAGAATCAGACACTCTGAAAGATCAGAAGCTCTGAAGGATCAGAAGCTCTGAAAGTCAGAAGCTGAGTAGTGAAGATTCTAAAGTCCAAGAGTAAGCTGGCTCTAAAGACCAAGTACTTCTCCTCTGAGTCCAGAAGCAGAAGGTACAAAGGTCAGAGGATCCAAGCTTCCCTCTGACTCTGATCACCAAGCTTCACAAGTTCCAAGATGAAGCATCACTCTAATCAGAAGTCAACAAGGATAAAGGTCATGTCACTATCCAAAGTACAAAAGCAATTGTACCATTCCTGACGACCTTACCTAACTGATTCAGCCACAGCAGAACCTGGAAAACCCAGATCTGCCCTCCAACGGTAGCATTCCATGCAAACTTTGAAACCTAATTCCTTGGAGTATATAAAGAGGCTGAAGATGAAAGATGCTTTTGAGAAGAAACTTTGTTGAAGCTCACGCGAAAATCAAATACTCTCTCAAAGCATTCCTTCTTCACATTTTATTAATTGTGTTTACTATTAGCTTTCTAAGAAGCATTTCTTTGTAAACCCAAATCTTCAAACATTTGTTTGATTTTCCTTTAGGTGACCAAGGTTGGTCGGATCCTAGAGAAGACTAAGAGAGTGAATCTTAGTGATAGCTAAGTCAGTGTATTGTTAGTCACTTTGCAAGTAGCAAGTGCAGTTGTAACAAACTCTGATTAGTGGATTGCCTTCATTCTATGAAGGAAGAAATCACCTTAACGGGTGGACTGGATCAACTAGCTCTGACTGATCAGAGTCAAGCTTATCATCAAATCTAACATGAATAGATTCTTCAATAGTTTTAGCATCAGTATTATAAAATCTGAAACCTTTAGATCGATCAGAGTAACCAAGTAATAGACATTTAGAAGATTTAGCATCAAACTTGTGCAATCTATCCTTAGTGTTTAGAACATAGCAAACACAACCAAAAGGATGAAAATAAGAAATGTTGGATTTTATTTTCTTCCACAATTCATAAGGAGTCTTATTCAGAATTGGTCTCACAGAGATTCTGTTCTGAATGTAACATGTTGTGTTTACTGCCTCTGCCCAAAAGTGCTTTGTCATGCCAGTTTCTAGGAGCATGGTTCTAGCCATCTCCTGAAGAGTTATGTTCTTCCTCTCAACAACACCATTTTGTTGTGGAGTTCTAGGACAAGAGAAATCATGTGCAATTCCATAGGAATCAAATAGACTCTCAAACTTGTCATTCTCAAACTTTCCACCATGGTCACTTCTGACACGCACAATCCTACAATCCTTCTCGTTTTGCACTTGGGCTATGAAGGTAGAGAACACAGAATGAGACTCATCCTTGCGGGATAGAAATTTTACCCATGTCCAGCGGCTATAGTCGTCAACAATGACCATCCCATATCTTTTGCCACCTATAGACTCAGTTTTCACTGGTCCAAACTGGTCGATATGCAGAAGTTCCAACGGCCTTGAGGTAGAGACAACATTCTTTGCCTTGAAAGGTACTTTTGTGAATTTGCCTTTCTGACATGCTTCACAAAGAGCATCTGAAGAGAACTTCAGAGCGGGTAAGCCCCTGACAAGGTTGAGCTTACTCAGCTGAGAAATCTTTCTCATACTGGCATGCCCTAACCGTCTATGCCATACCCATTGCTCCTCATTGACATAAAGAAGGCACTTCACATTCTGAGATTCCAACTCAGATAATCTGATCTTATAAATGTTGTTCTTCCTCTTGCTGTTAAACAGAACAGAGCCATCGATCTGACTTATAGCCCTGCAAGACTTTTGATTGAAAATAACATCATACCCTTGTCAGCTAATTGACTTATAGACAATAAGTTGTGAGTTAAGCCGTCTACCAATAAAACATTATCAATGCATGGACTACTATCAACACAAATAGTACCAGTACCAACAATTTTACCCTTCTCGTTGCCACCAAAGCCAACTTCGCCTCCAGGCTTAAGTTTTAGCTCTTGGAACATACGCCTTTCTCCCGTCATGTGACGCGAGCATCCACTGTCCAGATACCATGATTGGTGTTTCAGTGGAGCGATCAAGGATATCTGCAACATAGATAATCTTATCCTTAGGTACCCGCTTTCTGGGTCCTCTCTTGTTAGTTACCTCAGAGGTTCTGATCACCTTGGGTTTCTGAACATGATGAGATGCAATAAAGTAACACAAGAAAGGGGGGGTTTGAATTGTGTTCTTGAAAATTACTTTTTAAAACTTTGGTTTATGAAAAGAATATTAGTTCCACCTTTTCTGACGTGAAGGTTCAGAAGTTCTGGCAGCTTCTTCTAATGCATTTGCTTCTGGATTAGCATCCTCTGAATCTTTGTCTTCTTCTGAAATGGTTATGCTCATATCTGCAAACTTTTCAGCTAGCTTTGACTTGTTAGAGTCAAGCTTGTCATCAAATCTAACATGTATAGATTCTTCAATAGTTCTTGATTCAATATTGTAAACTCTAAAACCTTTAGAACGTTCAAAATATCCTAGCAAATAGCATTTCACAGACTTAGAATCAAACTTATGCAATCTATCTTTTGTATTTAACATATAATACACACAACCAAAAGGATGAAAGTAGGAAATGTTGGGCTTTATATTCTGAGATGCAATAAAGTAACACAAGAAAGGGGGGTTTGAATTGTGTTCTTGAA
Source organism: Lotus japonicus (assembly GCF_012489685.1). Classification (NCBI taxonomy): domain Eukaryota; kingdom Viridiplantae; phylum Streptophyta; class Magnoliopsida; order Fabales; family Fabaceae; genus Lotus; species Lotus japonicus. The sequence continues at coordinate 44,058,981 of NC_080043.1, forward strand.
AATTACTTTTTAAAACTTTGTTTTATGAAAAGAATATTAGTTCTTAGGAAAAACGTTTAAGAGTGACTTTTTAGTTTAGTGCAGTGGAAGTAAAACAGTAAACAGAACAGAACGATCAGCACACAGAGATTTATACTTGTTCACCCTAAACGATTGGGCTACGTCCAGTACTTGGCCACCACCAAGATTTTCACTAGCAAGTATCAAGCACTTCTCCAATACAAGTATTAGCTAGGACTTCTCCAAGTATTATCACGGACTTCTCCAAGTATTTTCACGGACTTCTCCAAGTATTATCACAGACTTCTCCAAGTATTCTGCAGGACTCCTCCTATAAGTATTGTACAGGACTTCTCCTAAATCTTACAAAGATTTATTACACTCTACAAGGTTTCTCTTCTTTCAAGAGTGAAGGTAGAGACTTTATGGCACTGGAACTCTAAGTGTTTGGATTCAGATTTGACTATTGAGATCACTTCAGAGTTACTACAAAAGTGAGAAGAGAATAAAAGATATGACTCTTTTAAGGTACGAGGTTCCTCTCTTTCACTAGGCAGAATTTATGGCTTGTGTTTGATACTTGGGAATTTCTGCTTTAGCTTTGAATGCTGTTGAGAAGTTTGAAATGAATGCTTGAATGCTTGGATTCTCAGAGTTAATTCCTCTTTCTTCAGATCTTCAAGAGTGGCTTAAATACTCGTTTGCTAGTGTTGAAGCCGTTGTGAGATTATTTCCAACCGTTGAGATAGTCGTTGTAAGGTGAGATCGAACCATTGATTCAAAAGCTTGGTTGGTGGCTTCATTAAATGTTACTTCTGAAGCAAGTCTATCCTTTAGCTCAAAAGGTGATGTTTGTTAGCTAGTAGGTGGTGATAGACCTTGGGCTACTTTTCAGATAAGAGATAACTTGGCAATTTGATGTTGACGGCTTGTCCTTTTTCCTCGTTGGTCAGCGTGCCTTTTGCTAAAGCAAGCTTGTCTTCATCTGATTCAACTTGAACGAGATTCGAACTATTGTCATTAGATATGAATGTGGGACAATTTCTTGAAAACAAATTGATTCTTTGGCGCTCAAAATATTGCTTGGCAAATCTGACTAGTGATGTGTCATTAAACGGTCAGATGGTACGATAGTCACAAAATCCTTCTTGGTAAATGATAGAACGTTGTAGCCTATTTCATATGGCAATGTTCTCTTGAAATAAAAGATATTGTTAGTGAATGAATTTTAAATAAGCCTTCTATTTATAAAATTGTTATGATCAAAATAAGATTTTAAAAACGTTATGATGCGTTTGAACTTAACACAAGATAGTGTAAAGGAATTTTAGCATGATATTTAGACATGGAGAAGGTTCCCTTTTTGAGAGGGGGGTCAGCAACTTTAACAGGTAATGGTTCAGGTAATATAGTACCAGAGGGTACAAAATGTTCATACAAGGATTTAGCCTTAGGCATAGGAGGCTCATTTCTACTGGGTCTAGAATAGCCAATGCCATACATTCCATTTCTGCTTACGCCATAGATCATTGAAGCCATCAAGCTTCTGTCTACGCTTTTAGCTAGGAATCTTTGAAAGGATTTTTCATATTTAGATTCATTCTTACTATCAGAGGCATCACAAGCAACCACTTCTTCTAACTTAGCAATCTGGTTCATAAGTACAGAGTTGGAATTTACTAAAGCATGATTATTATTTTTCATTTCAAAAATAATTTTCTCATGTTCAGCAGAGCTCTTAGAAGCAGCAGAGAAATCCTTTTTCAACTTTTTATGCTTAGTCAATAAGGAGTTATACTTATCCATAATATCAGACAAAGCATGTTTTAGTTCAGAGGTTGAGAAAGAAGCGAATACCTCATTTTCATCATCTGAGTTAGGATCTTCCTCTGATGCTGATTCAGAGTTGGTTGCATCTTTTGACTCTGCTTCTTGGTCTTTGACAATAGCCATGAGTCCTTGAACTTCACCATCAGAGTCAACATCTTCTGACTCTGATTCATCAAAAGTCACCATTAGACTTTTCTTAGTTTTGAAGTGCTTCTTTGGCTTCTTGTCCTTTTTCAGCTTTGGACAATCACTCTTGTAGTGCCCTGATTCTTTGCATTCAAAACAAGTGACTTCCTTGACTGAGGACTTCTTCTGGCCAGATGAGGATTCAAACTTTCCTTTGGCCTTTCCAGAGCCTCTGTACTTGCTCTGCCTGTGCTTCCAGATGCGGTTGAGCCTTTTGGAGATCAGAGTTAGCTCATCTTCATCAGAATCTTCTGATGCTTCTTCAGATTCTTCTGCTTCAACTTGGAGAGCTTTCGACTTCTCAGATTTAGACTTTTCAGATTTGGATTTCAAAGTTATAGACTTCTTCCTCAGATCTTGCATTTCTGAGCGCTTCAGTTCATGACATTTCAGTATGCTGATGAGTTCTTCTAAACTCATATGCTCAACATCTCTTGTAAGCTCTATTGAAGTCACTAAAGGCATCCAGCTTTTAGGAAGACTTCTAATAACCCTTATGACATGATCTTTTGTAGTGTAGCTTTTGTTGAGAGGTCTTATTCCAGCTACAAGCATTTGAAATCTGGAAAACATATCCTCAATGGACTCGTTAGGTTCCATGATGAAGGATTCAACTTCTGGATCAAGGACAGCGCCTTTGATTCTTTCACCTTCTTGTTTCCTTCATGAGACATTTTCAAGGATTCAAATATACCCTTGGCAAACTCACGATCTGTAATCTTCTGGTACTCCTCATAGGAAATAGCACTAAGAAGAATAGCTCTAGCTTTGTGGTGCTGTGAGTAAAGCTTCTTTTGCTCAGCAGTCATCTCTGATCTGGAGATCTTCTTGCCATCAGCATCAACTCGACGCTCATAGCCATCCACAATGATATCCCAGAGATCTGCGTCAAAGCCCAGAAAGAAACTTTCGATTCTGTCTTTCCAATATTCGAACCTTTGACCATCGAACATAGGAGGCTTTGCATTGTAACCATCTTTTTGCGTTTCACTGGTGGTAGCCATTTGTTTTTCACACCGGCCCGGATCACTGAACACTGTTAGGTGTGGTAATCAGAACTTGCGCTCTGATACCAATTGAAGGTATGAAAAACGATAGAGGGAGGGGGTTTGAATAGCGTTTTCAGAATAAAACTTCCCACTTAAGATTTTAACAAATCTTTCGAAACACAAGTAAAGTGCTTAAGATAAGAGATGAGAAAAGCACACAAGGATTTTATCCTGGTTCACTTGATAAATCACTCAAGCTAGTCCAGTCCACCCGTGAAGGTGATTTCTTCCTTCTTAGAATGAAGGCAATTCACTAATCAGAGATTTGTTACAACTGCACTTGAAACCTACAAGTGACTAAGAATACACTGACTTAGCTCACACTAAGATTCACACTCTTAGTCTTCTCTAGGATCCGATCAACCTTGATCTCCTAAAGGTAAAAATAAACAACTATTTAAAAGATATTGTTTACAATGAGATTGGTTCTGAAAAGCTTGTAGTAAACACAATGAATACGATGAAGAAAGATTGCTTAGAAGATTTGAATATTGCTTGCGCGTATAAGTTTCTTCAACAGCATCTTTCAGTATTCAGCCTCTATATATACTCCAAGGATTAGGGTTTGAACATTGCATGAGAATGCTACCGTTGGAGGGCATATCTGGGATTTCCAACTTCTGATGTGGCTGAGAATGTTAAGTTGGATCGTCAGGATAGTACACTGCTTTTGTACTTTGGATAGTGACGTGACTTTTAACCTTGTTGACTTCTGATCAGAGGAATGCTTCGTGTTGGAACTTGTGAAGCTTGTTGATCAGAGTCAGAGGGAAGCATGGATCCTCTTACCGTTGTAGCTTCTGATTCTGAACTCAGAGGAGAAGTACTTGGTCTTCAGAGCCAGTTTGCTTCTGGACTTCAGAGACTTCACTTTTTAGCTTCTGGATCTTCAGCGTTTTCTAAACCATCAGAGCTTCTGAGCCTTCAGAGTGTCTGGGTTATCAGAACGTCTAGATCTTCAGAACTTCAAGTGATCCGAGTCCACATCAGAGCTTGACTATCTCACTACTACAAAAAGTACTTTTCACATCGGGCGAAAAGTACTTTTCACATCGGGTATACAACCGATGTAAACAAAGGTGATGTGGTATGTCCCCACCTTTTCACATCGGGTACACAGCCGATGTGAAAACTACACATTTCACATCGGTTAATGCCGCAACCGATGTTAAAAGTATGTTTAGTAATTTCTTTTTCAAATCTGCACGTGTATTTCACATCGGTGGAATCAAATACCCGATGTGAAAACTACACATTTCACATCGGTTTATGCCGCAACCGATGTGAAAAGTCTGTTTAGTCATTTCTTTTTCAAATCTCCACATGTATTTCACATCGGTGGAATCAAATCCCCGATGTGAAAACTACACATTTCACATCGGTTTATGCCAAAACCGATGTGAAAAGTCTTTTTTTTTAAAAAAAAAAAAAACAAAACCAGTTATGTTTGGAATCAATTAAAAAGTCATACCTAGCACATTTTCCATTCATAAATAGCTCATATAATTAGCTCATAACTAATTTAACTTTCCAAAGTTCCAGTTACAGAAAGTGAAGTAGCACACACTGTTAACCTAACATAGAAGGAAATGAGAGAAAGTGGATGAATATTATTTTCATTAGTACATTGCACTAACTATCTCTCAACCAGTATAACTAGCTCATTCATTACATAATGAATCTGATGAACAAAAACTGCAAGTATAGATAAACACATACCCTTAATTTAGACTTTCTACTAAATACATGCTCCAATCTTTTTCCCCATAACGATCTTTTTCACCACCTACATATGGAAGAATATAAGAATAAAGATGAGGGAGAAATAGAGAACTAAATCAACAAACTTCAGCTTTCTCATTTATTTACAATTGATCCATTGCAAACTTAACTTTTCTACATAGATGCAGGTTAAACAATTGAAAATTAAAAACAGGAGTTAAATCAGGATGTCTAAAAGAGAATAAAAAATTGAAAAGCAAGAAGCAGCTAACACTGAAATTGTTAAATGACAGAAAAATGAAAAGCCAAATACAAAATGATGCAGGTAAACAGTTAAGGAGTGAGGGATGTGAATTTCTAAAATGACAATTGAGGCCTGCAACAATAAAAAAACTCAGATCATGCTTTTATGGACATGGATGAGGCTCTGTGAATTTTATGAGCAAACGATGATTATGAAACTTTTGGTAATCAGAATTAGCAGCATGAAGGAGTGCTTATTTTTGCAAATAAAAAAAATAAGAGAAAAGATTTGGGTAAATGTGAGACCTCATAAAATAATCTGGCCAGAGACAGTCACCGATGTGGAAGAGGAATCAATATCAATATAGCTAAACTCTTTTCAAATAACCACCACTTTTATCTCTCTTCAAAAAATCATTCTCTAGCTAGGAAAAAAGTAAGGAATTCAAAATGAGCAGTTAAACAAACAAGCAAATTAGAAATTAAGATCACTGAAAATGAATATTACTATCTATCATATATTACAATCTTTACGGAAATCATCAATGAACTTAAAGGGTGATAAAAAAGTACCTTCTTTATTAATGCGGTCCCCTTCTCACTAACATAAATACCATCAAGAAACTTCCTGATATCCTTGTTCTTAACATGGAATTTATGTAACAAAAACAACAAAATAACCAAAATTAAAATCCAAGCAAGACAAAAATTAGACAACAACAAAGTCAGGCATTAGCATGTATCCATAGAATGAAAAAAAACTGTACCTGATTGATAAGGGCACATGACCTAGAAACAAGCTCAATGTCATTTCCATCGAAAACCAACTCATCCTTCACCTTCTCAGATCGCACAATGGAAACTCCATCAAGCATATCCACTTTCCTCACCTAATCACACAATGACAAAATCCATAGTTCAATTAATCAACAAGAAAAATCAGACTTGAATTACCCAACTAAACGAACAAACGAATGCAAAATTAAATTACTTGAAAAAAAGCACATTATTGACACAAATGCACAGTTCAAAGTTAATAAAAAATAAAAAATGGTCAGCACTTAACCAGTTAAACAAACAAGCAAATGAGAAACTAAGATGACTGAAAATGAACATTGTTATCTGACCCATATACCAATCTTAACGAAAATCATCAAAGGAGTTGAACATAGGGTTTAGGGTGAACGAAAAGTAGAAAGCTATGGATCTTGATGCCAAAATTCATTTTTCTAGTAGTGCACACTCCAGAATTCCCCATTGAAGTCGCCAATTAGTGCACCTTCATGCAAGTTGTTATCTTTAGCATGACTGCGTGCAGTGGAAGTGAGATATATTCCCTGAAAGCCCAAACTTAGATTAGTAAAGATACAAGAGGCTAATGACAATTTGAAGAAAATATAGAACTTAGACATGTTTCCATGTATGTACCTGTCCAACCAACATTATAGAAGCAAAAAACCCAAGAAACAAAGAGGACGGAACCAGTGTATAACTGCAGGATGAATAACACAATGAGGATAATTGAATTTTGATAACTAGAAACTATAGGTATAGGAAGTACAGCTCAAAAAATTGAAAACTGTGTTAATGGTCAATCTGTTCCCTAAAAGATTTTGCCGCAAGTAAGTATGTCTTTGGAAGAAGAAAATACTTGCAAAGTTGCAAGTCCCTGAACGTATAAAACATCAGTCAAGTTACAGAAGTTTAAGTTGATTGTAGTGACTAAATTGAGTGACCGTTTAAACATTCAGGAACTTTCAAATATATTACCTTGACCTTCTTAGTGGCAAAATCATTCGAGGCGTGATCTGTATAAAAAGAGAAGCTTCTGTATTTCTTAGTGAAAAGACCTGCTATTGAATCACATATGAGCAAGACAGCCAGTGAGCATGAACTTGACAATACAAATGCAGATTGCAGAAATTATTGATCACACTAGTATAGGGGAAATGCTTCACGTTACACAAGAATACAACCCTAGATACATAGTAGATACTCTCAAATGTGCACAAACATTTTCATGCCAAGCTACAAAGGAAGTTCTCAACTGGGAGTTTGCAATGCCAACAGCGAGGGTTTATAGTAAGTCATGGATTAGAACATGTTTAAAACATAACATAAACTCCCAAAATATCCTTATTTCAACAAAGAAAGAAAATATTGAAAACCCACAATCCAAAATTGTTTTTCCTCTAGGTATGCAAAGAGCAGAATTGAAAATACAAGCACCTTTTGAAGTAGGTAGGTCCTTGCCGTCCTTTCTGTAATACTCCCTAATGGAGACCAGTGTTTTCCCTCTGAAATCCTGAATCGTCACCTTCCTCTTCTCCGAAAGCTGAAACAACCCACCAAAACAAACAGGAAAACAATCAAATTTCTTCAACCTAAGCAACCATTGCTTCAAAAAATAACCAGAGTGTGAAGATGAAACAGACCTTGCAGATGATGAGATCGCCATCGTCATCGAACTCCTTGTCCTGGGTAACTCCTTGTTGTTCTTGTTGTTCTTCATCTAGCTGTTGCTGCTTCTCTTCGAGAAAAGCTTGCACGATCTGCTTGACGAAGGCTTTGAAGGGAGGGAGAGAGAGGTCGAGGCCTGGAGTGTCAAACAGAGCTCCAGAAACCGAAACCGAAGACGCCGCGCCAGAGATAGAGTTCGATCTGGTGAGGTTTCAAGCTTAGAGCGCGAGATATTTGTTTTCGTAATGAGAGGAAGAAAGGGTTGTGTCGAATTCACAAGGTCCTTGAAGGAAGCTAACAACAAGGTCCTGAACGAAGCTAACAACTCGCCGCTGAACGAAGCTAACAACAAGGTCCTTGAAGGCAGTGAGAGCGAAGGCAGCGAGAGCGGCGGCAGCGAGGACCGGCGACAGCGAGAGCGGCGGCAGCGAGGACCGGTGACAGCGAGAGCGGTGAGTAGTGGCGGTGAGGCGACGATGCGAATGCAGCGAGAGCGGTGAGGCTACGATCGGGTTTTGGGTTTGTTTTGGGTTTCTGTGTGAGAATGCTAGGTTTGTGATGTGTTTGGGTTTAATTTTCATGAAGGACTTTTCACATCGGTTGTATTATATCTGATGTGAAAAGTACTTCATGAGGGACTTTTCACATCGGTTGTATTATACCTGATGTGAAAAGTAATTCATTAAAATTTCAAAAATGCCACCGCTTTAACCTTTCACATCGGGTTTTATAGCAACCGATGTAAAACATATTTACTAATTATTTTTTACATCGGACATATTCTGAACTGATGTGAAAAGTCTTATGAAAGTTCACTGTAATTTCGAAATTGCCACCGCATTACCTTTCACATCAGGTATTTAATCAACTGATGTGAAAACCCTGATGTGAAAAATCCTTTTTCTAGTAGTGTCTTCAGATCTTCTGAAGCTTTTCTACTGTTCATTTTGAACATAGAGATTGCGAAAGCGTTGCTAGGGTCACTCTTTAAGCACAGTGCTTCTTATTTGTGTGATATTATATCAAGGTCAGAGCCTGTCATGAACACACTCAGAAAACACGTTAGAGTACCATAATTGTTCATACTAAAACGTTAACTTGTAATCATCAAAATATAGAGTTGTACTACATGATCAAAACTTGATCTTACATTGTTTGCCTTACTGCTCGCATGATCGTACTGAGAGGTGCGTTCAGTTTGGTTTGCTGCCCCTGGACGAGTGCGTTTCCTCCCTGAGCCGCCTGATTTGCTGGAGTAGGTTGGGCATTTCTATGCCAAATGTTACTTTGTGGCCCTTGCCTGCCTGAAGAGTAGGGCGCCAGCCTAGGCTAGCGCGGTGTTTGAGCTGGGCGCTGATCTTTCGAACCACACCCCTTCTGCTGTAACTTTGGGTTGGTTACGCCAGTTGTCTCTATCTTTTTTGGTTTGCTCATCTTGCTCTACCAAGATGAATTCATGTGCTCTAGTACGTAAGTCCATCATGTCTGTGGCGGGTCTTCTGGGTAAGTCTTTGTTCAACGAGCCACACCTGAGCCCGTTTTTGAAGGCCGCCACACATACTTCCGGACTGGCATGCTCCAACTGTACTGAAACTCTGCTGAATTGAGCCATCTACGTTTTGATACGTTCGCCCACCTGCTGACGAATGTTAAACAAATCAGCCGGGGTTACCTTTTGAGTTTGATTGGCTGAAAATTGTGTTAGGAACTTAGTTGACAAGTCGGTGAAGTTTGAAATGGAATATGGGGGTTGTTTGATAAACCAAGTCATTGCCACGCCCTTAAATGTGGAAGGCAATAATCTGCATTTTACCGCATCAGTGGCCCCGCCAATGACCATCTTAGTATTAAAATACCGTAAGTGATCTATCGGGTCAGTGTCGCCCCCATACATATCCAATGTCAAGGTTTGCAAATGCTCCGGTATCTCAACTGCAGCCACAATGGGCGCGAAGGGTTGAAAATCCACCACATCCTCTGCATCCACACGCTGTCCACGCCTCAGATCACGCATTTGGTTAAGATACTCCACCTGAGCCTGCAAGTGCTCGTTCTGGCGTTGAACCGCATGGATGGTGTCCAACACCTGCTTTAGTTCAGCAGATTATGCTCCCAATGCGTGGTCTTTCGCCTGCACAGGTGTTTAAGCTTGCTGATCACCCAAAGCTTCTGTCTCCGGGGTGGGGAGCTTCGTTTTAAGGTCCAACCATGACCTCACTGCCACACCTGGTTGTACTGGATTTTCTGGAACCGTGGTGGCTTGAGATCGTACTGCCACCGAGGCTCCATCAGAAGAAGCTTCCCCCTCCGATTCAGGTTGAATCAGATGTGCCTGGCTTCGGCCTCCGCTATGACGGTCACCACGACGACGACGTGGTGCCCGCCCACCACAAGAACGTGTCTCCATGAAAAATAATCTGCCTCTATCACGTCAGTAGAAGAAAAACCACTGAGTAAGAGCCAGAGACGGCGCCAATGTTCTGGTCTAAGGTCTAACACCATAGAGTACCCTTGATAAACCCTTACAGAGCTAAAAGAATATATGTGATGTATGAATAAGGAAATTATCTTATTAATGATTAAAAGGTGTCTAGTACAAGGTGAGGACACCCCCTTTTATAGTGGGAATTGTCCTTATCTAGAATATTCATGGACTTGGGCCTTACATGCAAGACCCAAATCCCAATGTAGAATAAGACAAATACATATATCATCATTATAAGCAAGACAAAGCAACTAGGGCTCAGCCCTTTATCCAGAGGAGAACAATCTCACTGGGCAGGTCTACAGGCTTGTTCTAGCCCGCCAAGTCCAGAATGCATGAAACACTACATGAGACTCAACAAAAAGACTCCAATCAAACAAAGAAATTACCTAAAAACACTACTAAACCAGGGTCATCAACTAATTACTTTGACTGTCCTTGTTTGCAGCGACTTCCAATGCATATGGGATTCCAGACGAAACAAGTAGATCACAAGTTCTTAGTTCTTTTAACTATCCTTGTTTGTCCTGAAATTCAATTCATATGAAGTTCCAAGATGTAACAAGTAAGTCACATTTATGTAGCTCCTGAAAAGTAAACAACAAGGATTCTTTAGATATCATTGATATACTCTTGGAGGACTCTTGAAAATTGTTATCATTCAAAACATGCTAGACGATGAAGGCGTTTGAAATTAACATTAGTGTGAACTAAGTCCAATATATGTGACCTCCTATGAGGAGGGTAGGTGCATTGAGAAACTCTATGTTTTTTTTGGGGCTTAAATAATCTTTTGGTCCTTGAAATTGTAAAAGGAAACAAATTGAGTCCCTAAAAAAATTTGGCATCAAATTGCATCCCTTGAATTAATTTTTAATCAAATTAGGTCCTTTTGCTCAATTTTGACCAGTCAACGGTCCAGTGGCAAGCCAATTCAGCTGAGGATGACCACGTGGACTTTTTCTCATCAATTTTAGTCCCTTGAAAAATATTTTAATCAATTTTAGTCATTTTTTTCCACCTTCATCTTCTTCCTCTTCCACCTTCTTCCTCTTCCTCCATAACTCAAATTTACTTCTGGAACAAGAATACCTTGCTTTGGGCATTTTTGGACTGAAACGTGTCATTTAGTTCTTCCTCAAGTTATGAGAATTAGTTTCACTCGATACATGATGAAAAATACTCTAGTTTATCCATTGCTTGATCATACTAATAGTTTTTCTATTTCTATTTGTCCATTCGGCTTTAGATTTTTCTTGAGAATTAGTATCATCACCCTCAATGGGATTGTATAAGTTTTTACTATAGAGAAAACCTTCCATTTGAGGTTTCCAAATAGAGTAATGGGTAGAATTCAATTTTAGCATAGTACCAACAGTATCACAATCACTCATTTTAAGACCACAAAACAAAACTTCGACCAAGAAGTTATGATACTAGTTATTGGGGAAAGATGACACATAATTACAATAATAACAATTAGCAGAAGCACATGCATTTATTTTTTTCCTCTGTGCAATTAAAATAAGTCTTGCATAAAGATGCCAAGCAACAATAATACGCAAAAAATAGAATAGATAAATAAAACAAAAGGACACTAGAATTATTAACGTGGAAAAAACATGCAAGGGAAAAATCTCATGGGACCTAGTCGAGTAATATTCTTCACTAATAAAATTAATAGGTACCTCGCAAGTTCTCCCGCAACCGTCTGAAACGAACAAAACAAATATAATCTTCATCAATAAGGAGGATATCAACATAATAAACTCCACCTAAGAGTAGACGAAATATATTAAAATTATCAGCTTAGTGATATTGTAATTTCATCCAAATCGAAGCGTGTTTGTGATACGTACCACATTTATGTCAAAGAGATAAGTTTTTCACCTCTCTTTGAGTCCGGCTCTCCACTCACTTTAGGAGGTAAAGTAAGTCATTACATCATTGATTGAGTTGTTTATACTGACTTTTTATATTAGGTAATCACTACTAATGATGTGATGACTTACTTTATCATCAATCCTCACACTTCTTTTTTTTGGACAAAAAATCCTCACACTTTAGAGATCAACCTAAACTGTAAACATAATATGAGCTACGGCCCACCATTAGCCTTATTAGTTCCTTTCATTCTCTTCGAAGTAATAGTCAAATTTTACGTCTGGGCTTGGGCCCTTATTAATGAATTATCTTTGAAAAAAAAAAAATAGTCAACGTGGGCACAATTGTTGGGTGACCTACCTACCCACTTGCTTGAAAAAAATTGATGTCAGGATGCCACTATGCCAAGTGGTCAGGTAGTCATGATCCAAGTGACTCAAAGTCAATGATCAAAATACATGTTGTTCAAAAGTGGTCCAGTTTAGACAAAAAAAATAAAAGGGGTCCAGTACGGGTCCAGTACGGGTCCAGTACTTTAATACTGTACTAACTAATAATGCTGCATTTTCAAACTTGAGGCGTCATCGCAAACGTGAGCAAAATTGAATTTCCTTGTGAACGAAGAATAAATTCAAGTTAGTCCATATATAGATTAAGATTAATCAAACCTGTTCGAAAAAATTCAATTAAGTTAAGATAAACTGTGTTAGATAGCCACTCACTCTCACAATCAGCAGTTTAATTTTCTGCTTCCCTTTATGATTTGTTTGTCATTTTCTCCACTGATGTAAAAGTTAGCAATATGTTCCTTTTGAAAGTTCAACACTCTACGTCTGTCCAATAAAAACGAACCAACTGGAAAATGAGATGATGCTAATGAAATCTGTATTGGGTGTGTATAAGTATTGTACTCCTCTGAATGCTTTCAAAATAACACATTCTCTCATCCACTCTAGCGTTGTGAGACATTTATTTTTCAGGCATGGGATTACGTATTCATTCACTTTATAATATGTAGTATATTTTACACTCATATCTAATGGTGCATTCAGATGCTGCGACGGCAGTTGGAGAAATAGACATGATTAGCAATTTGCATGAAAGCATTCTGGGTCACATACTCTCTTTCCTTCCAACTATTGAATCAGTTCAGACTGGTGTGTTATCAAGAAGGTGGATTGATGCTTGGACATCAATAATAAATCTTAAGTTTGATGACAGTTTGCTGTTTCATGGCAAGAAAATGCAGAGAGAGCAGTTTGTGTGTTTTGTGAACAGAGTGCTTCTTCACCTTGCTAATTCAACCATCCAGAGTTTCTCTCTTTGTTTAACATCTTTTAATCATGACTCATCTCAGGTGAATGCATGGATCTCTTCTGTTTTACATAGAGGACTCCAGAAGCTTCACATTCAGTGTTATGATAAAGTCCTTCTTTCTTCCCATTCCCTATTTAGCTGCAATTCTCTTGTAGAATTGAAGCTTCAAATGAAATGCACTCTAAATGTTCCCATCTCTGCTTTTCTCCCAAACCTTCAAAGTTTTAGCATTTCGGGGGTGAAACTAGTGAGTGATTCCCCTACTGATTCCAAAGACATAACTCTCAGCTTCCCCGTTCTCAAAGTGTTTGAAGCTAGAGGGTGTGAGTGGTTAACAATGCAGGACATTAGTATTCAAGCACCTCTACTTGAAAAGTTTTCCATAGCCATTTGGAACACCCACTCAAATGGAAAATGTAAACCTGCCATCAAGGTTTTTAGTTCTAAACTAACCGATTTCTCTTATGAGGGTGATCTTGAACAAGAGATCAATCTGCTTCATCCGTCATCGATTCGCAGTGCTTCTGCTGTGATTGTTGTTGATGAAGATAGAAAGGACAGATTATCAATGGAAAAACTAGTGTTTCAAGCACAAATGTTTCTCAGACAATTCCATCAAGTGGAGCGACTGAAATTGTTGTTTTACAAGGTATGCTTGGGTTTCATGAAATATGAATGACAATTATGTAGATATCCAAAACGGAATAGTAGTGTTACATGTTTTTGCATAGTAAATTTTAATTAAACATTAAAACTTGTTTTTCATTTGAAAAGTTTATTTTTATTTTTTAGTAGAAAATTTATTTATGATATTATATTTATTGAAGAATATTTATGTCATTTTATAAACATATTTTTTTTTCTTTTCTCTCAGTTTTCTTCAAATCTCCGTACCAGCTATTGTATTGGTAGAGAGTTTCAAAGACACCATTAGAAGATGTTGTACTCTTTTTCCTTTACTAAATTTTTATTCCAATAAATTATTTCTGTGAAGATTTTAACGAAACATGTTCTCTAAGTGTGGTCTTTGGGGTGGTTTAGTTTGATTGGTTTATGTTGATTTGTCATATTAAAGAGAGGTTTGTTCTCATCAAATCTACTTATCCAATGATATATATCTTTTGCCCCCGAAAAAACAAAGGTTTAATTCTATAATCTAGACAATAGAACCTAATTTCCTGATGTTTTACGAGTTAGGACCTATCTCTTTTCTTAATTTGAATGTGAATATTTTGTTTTTTGGTTGCCATACAGGTCTTAATCCATGCTAAAGATGTCTTCACTCATTTGCCTGCCTTTGGAAAGTTGACTTATCTGCAACTAAACGAGGTTACCGGTGAAGCTCTGTTTCACTTGCTCCACCATTCCCCATTTCTTAGCAATCTTGATTTGCTTAACGTGAGTTTTCTCTATCTTTACATAACAATTCAAAGTGCTTTAATTTAGTTTATGTGTTAAATTGTTAGCTATAAATACACATCATGATTAATTGACCAATGACTCACTGTAAAAAATATAATTTCAGGGAGTATCTGACTTAAATGAAGATGTCTTGAAGGCTCCAGCAGTACCTGTTTGCTTTTTGTCAAGCTTCAAAGTATTTCAGTTTAATGGATTTAATGTGAAAGAGCATGAGCTTTCTCTGGTGAAATTCGTGTTAGCAAATGCAGCAGTCTTGGAGCGGGTGAAAATATGTACAGCTTTTTGGCTGCGATATTCAGATATTGACATGGAGAAAGTTAAGCAGCAGATACTCTCTTTACCTAAACGTTCCAGCTTTTCCATGATTGAATTTTGTAATGCCAAAGGTTCCTGAAGATTTCATAACATTCAAACGGGAAAGTGTATGCGTGATTTATAACTCGGATAAATGGTAGGGTACAAGATTTAAAACCCGGATGTGTTATGTTTTTAGAAAGAAGAAACGAAATCTTCACTGATGTGGGACTTGAATTGTTTTTCTTGTCTGGAAAGAACAGAGTCTACAACACTCCAAACTCTATGGCTTTGCCCTTCACAAGCCTCTTGATAATGTTGCGGTGCTATGTTTTTGTTCCAAACAGAGTGAAAAAGGTGAGGGATTGGAAGGGGAAGTGTGAAACAAAGAAGGAAAGAGAGAAAGAAAAGCTTAAAAAGAGAAACAATGAAACTTTGTATTCCGGGAATTATAATCTCGGAATATTTGAAAATGCATATCGTGTTTTCGATCTCGGAAGAAAATGGTAGTTATGTTCTGGGCTTATTTCTCAAAACAATAACTTGTTACGTGTCCGGGTTTTCAGAACCCGGTAGTGAATTTAAGTAAGGACATTTTAATATTTTACTACATTAAAGTGGGGTGAGAAATTGAGTGGTTGGGGTGTTAAGTTTAACACCCTTACGAATTATTCTACGTGGTATAAATAATTTCAACCTCTTCTTGTTCCGCGCGGCCTTGAAGGTTATGTCAATCGTAGTGCAACTCCTATCCCGTGAATACTGTAACGCCCCGATTTTTGAAGGTCACTTTAGTATAGCCTTTACACAAATAAAATATGCTGACTAATCTTCTAGAGTCCAAAAATGTAAATATACTTTTCTTCCAAAACATGCTCTAGAAATTGCATAGTAATTACCCAATAATAGAGAACTTTATATCCATAAATATACGTACAAATGAATCTTCAAAAAAGAAATACTAAAGTCTTCTTATGCCAGACAAGTTCCTTGTGATCTCCACGCACGATAGACCATAGAACTGCAAAACATCGAAACCTACCCTTTCTATGAACCAAGAGATTACATACTCATATGATCATCCTACAAGCATCAACCAACAATGGTGAGCTCTCTACCCAAAGGCTCTAGCCCCTCCCAAGACTGTACTCCGTCGCCGGGGGCTCTCCTTGTCAGTCGAATAATCGTTCTTCGATATGATATGCAATACTGCTCGAGTATCAGTAGACACGTAGTTGATCCCACGAATGGGCTCATAGTATACTTCACCGGACTGAACAAGCGGGTTGATTGGTTCCATAACCTCTGATGTTGATACCGTTGCTGACTCTGTGTTCATTAATAAAGGCTCTATCATTCACTCCAAAGTTGTAGAAGAAGTAACTCACCTCTCAAAGGTAGCACTCGGGTAAGGGCCAAACGCAACATCTCCTGGTCGGACTCGCAATCGATCCAATTTCAGGAGTGTCCTTTTGCGTCCCAATCGTCCGACTCGTATACCTATTGCACCATCTACCGTATCTATCAACAATGTTGATGGATCCTCCTCATTAGGCAGCCCCACTCTGACTTCCCCAAAAGCACGATACTTGATCACGTCGTCGTCCATCATCTGGGAGTCGTCGGTGTCGAAACACAAACATACAAACAATGGCGTGCCAGGGTCAACTTCCAGATTGCATCACAGAATGAGAGTAAGGCAGTATACATACAACCATATACTTATATGTACTCATGCAATATAATATATTCACATGTCATTTCATTTCAAACTTACTTTGATTTATCGATCACGTGGTTTGCGTCATAGAATGAGAGTTGTCCCTGACAAACCTCTCCAACACTCGTAACAATCAAATTACATAGCACAATAACCTCAAATCAAGTCTCAATTTTCTATTAAAATAAAGTCTCAATCCATTGTCAACCATAAGGTTAGTCTATATACCCGTGCACATGCAATGTTCATCAAATGATCCGAATATAAAGCTAGCTCCACACACGATAGGCGGGACAAACACTCAGTCGGTCCGATACCCACTCCAGTATCAACCTCTGCCTAGTGAATGCCACTTACACATCCACGTTGTCACTAACGTCCTGATAAACCACGACCCCACTAGCCGCGTCACAATGCATGAATGATATGATGCCAATAATAAATCACGAAAACGAAGACGTCTTTTTACGAATTCGAGTTCTTCCAAAAAGCAAGACCACTCCCACTGATGTCTGCACCACATTGCCCTTTAGGCATGGCCATTGCTCCCTAAAAGTCTAATATTCGATATCAATCGATCAAAAGCTCCTAAGAAATATATCATATCAAATCATTATGCTTACACTACATGTTCTGGTAGAAACATCTCACAAATATCAACATGCTTTCATAGCTACAAACTCACATATACCCACAAGCTTTCACAACAACAATTCAATCAAGCACTTAGATTTCCTCAATCAGGATTCATCGACGCGCAAAAACACAACAAGCATATGAGGTATTAGGGCTGTCCAAGATGAACCGGCCCGAATCGAACCAGCCTAAGCGAGTATTTTTTGCAAAATCGGATTGGTCAGGCCAGAAAATGGGCTTTTCGGTTTAAAAAATCAGTTTCTGGTGGTCTGGACTAGTCAATTGCGGTTTGAGCTCCAAGCCAACCGAACTAGTTTGAATAAATAAATAAAAAAACAAACAAACCCAGGCCCACTAACCCTAACCTAATAAAATAAATACCCATTATCTCCCCCAAAAAAACCATGGCAGCCATTGTGCCTCCCAGCCACCACCACTATTTCACACCACGCCTCCACTACCACTTCTCACCAAACCAGCCATCCGCGACCACCACTGACACCCAAACAGAGAGTGCGATGGCTCCATTTTCGAAACTCTCATCATCGCCACCCACCACTAATTCTAGCCTTAATCTCTTCATAGTTCTCCCACCCATTCATGAGATTTTGCATGACGGAATCTTCACTGGATCTGCTCGAAATTGCATTGCTCCACCCCGCCTCTGATGTTTTCGTTCCTCTCTCTCACACAACCACCTCGCGAAGATCTAGATTCGGCCGAGAGATAAAGAGATGACGAAGAAGATCGAGAGTGAAGAGAGAGATCGAAATATGAAGATTGAGAAATCGAGAGATCAAGATCCAAATGTAATTTGTTGTATCATAGCTTTGTTTTCTTTGTCAAAACCTCTATAACATCATTTTTGTTTTTGTGTCATTGATTTCTATTGTAACAACATTTTTTTTTCTTGGGCTCATTTTCTTCTCTACTCTGGTCATGTTTTATTTTATGTTTTCGCAACCTGCCCAGGCCAACTTTTCGAAACCGTGATCCGGCCAAAATCGAACCGAGTAACTTGTGTCATCTTCACTGTCAGCGGCAGATTATAACTTTTGGTGATTTTCAACCGACCAAAACCGAAGGTTAAGCTCGGAACCGATCAAACCCGCCCAATGGACATGCCTATAAGGTATACAACATAAATCATCGTACTATCACAACTTATTATGTTACTCGACAATGACCCACACACAACATCATTATCAACACATGCCATTTAATCAATTAGCATGAAGCGAAGTGCAAGGACCTTAGGCGCTTTCCTTCCTAAGTTGCGACTCCGATTCGATCACATCCTCGCTCGTACCGGCTCACTTTCCTTACGTTCTTTAGCTCCGAAACAAAAATTCTCTTTCTTTTCATACAATCATACCTTTCACAAATACACTTAACATAGCCACTATCTAAGTTAACTAACTAAGTCATGGTCTAAGGCATATCTTAACCGACTCGAATATCAACACAACTGTTAAGAAAGGTCTCAACCTTTCTATGGCTAAAATATCATTTAAAACTAAGTACCAACACGTCCATAAGTAAATTTTGAAAACTTGTAGTCAATTCTTTCAACACCAATCTAATAAACTTTTGCTCAAACTCCACTGTAACACACCTCAAATAAAACTCATGAGAGATTTTAACTTAACAAAAATCAATTTTCCCGAAGAGAAACAACATACCATCCTTAATTACAACCATAGTTAAGCTAAACTTCTTTTACAACAAATTAACCAGCAAGACAAAACCGATATCAAAAAAGTAACACAATAAAGGAGGGTTTTAATTGTCTTTCCCCAAATTTTATTTTTCAAACAATTATAAGTTTTCCGGGAAATTGTAATAAGGAAACAGACGATAAGCACACTGAGCGATATATCCTGGTTCACCCAAAAACGATGTGGCTACGTTCAGTCCTTGGTAGCACCAAGATTTTCACTAACAAGTATCAAGGACTTCTCTTATGACAAGTATTCTACAGGACTTCTCCCTACAAGTATTCTACAGGCCTTCTCCCAACAAGTATTCTGTGGACTTATCCCAACAAGTATTATGAGGACTTCTCCAAACAAGTATTCTAAGGACTTCTGCTAACAACAAGTACTATACATGACTTCTCCTAAGATCTTTTTCAAGATTGATGGGTTGGGTTTCTCTTCTAACAAGAGGGATTGGAGAATTTTTCAGTACAATGAACTACAAAGAGTTTGGATGAGGTTTGACTCTAATAATTACTTTGTCTTTAGATTCTGGAGAGATTTGAATAGAGGATTTGACTATGTGGTTTTTCTCTCAAATGATAAGGATTTGACTCTTGAGCTTTTTGAAGAAAATGATACAGATAAAAAGTTGTAACTTATTTTCTCGAGTCTGAATATCTTCAAGTCGTCCTTTTATACTTTAAGTCCTGCTTGGATAGTTTGAGAATCGTTGGAGCATGTAGAGCGTCTTGATAACTAGCTGTTGGATCCAGCAGTGCTTTTGTGTACCTTTGTTAGGTGCATTAAATGCATGCTACTTTTTGATGAAGACTTCTTGTCGTAAGGATGTAGTATGCCAGTTGGTCTGTGGCCTTGAGTCTGTTTTTCTATTTGTTGAAGAGCAAGAATGACAACTTGACGGTGGCAGCATTGTACTTGAGCTTTGGCCATTGAGATTTGTGAGATCACGTGGTCTTCCTCTCCTGAGACTTCTTCTACAAGATTTTCTGAGATCTTTTTGAGTTTCACAGCTGGCGCAAAATCTTTAGACGATCCATTCTTCATAGACGATCTCGATCCTTTTCTTTGTGTAGCTTGTTTATGCTGGGTCAGCGCTCCCTCGGATTTTGACGATGATGATAAGTGTTCCTGAAATATGGAAATTTAAGTATACCACTTAGATCCCTAATCGCACAAAACATTTAAACCACATGATTAAACATTTAAACTTAACAATCTCCCCCTTTTTGAAGATGAAAATTTTGAAAGAGAAAAACTATTGTAACACTTAAGTATACTCCCCTGAGTTTTACTCCCCCTGAGTTTTTGCTCAAGTTAGAAAAACGTATGATTTTTGAACTGTAAAAGCATAAAAGCCATAAGAACAGTGAATTCCTTTCTTTTTCCTTTCGTTTTCTCTTCCCTCCCCTTTGGCATATTCAAAAGGAACGGCAAAAAAACATACGAAGGCAGGTAAAGAAAAAAAATAGATATAATATGTGAAAAAAATAAAAAAAACTCCATGGATAGCTTGGAAAAAAATAGAGATAGAGAATTTTGGCTTCAGTTGGATTTCTTCATGAGGATCTTCACATAGTTGGTGAGAGTATCCAGCTTGGAGGAGATTACACCCTTGAATTGTAAATAGTCCCGAGCAACGTTAGTAGGATTGTGCATCTCAGGTCTTCTCTCTTCCTATTCAAGTTCTTCAATCTTCCATCCTGAAGTGGCAGAATCATCATTTGGTAGATCATTTGAGAGCCATTCCATGGAATCACTGCTGTCAGTAAGCTCTACAATGTAATCTTCATTTTCTTCAGATTTGTCCTTGTAGGAGATCATCTGAAATAGCTCGGGCCTATCCTCCTTACTGAGAAAAAAAGGCAGTGAGAATCATAAGCACATAGACTCTAATTTTCTCACATCAAGAACACCTGAATGCAGCAAGGAGAACTTCTAATGTGGCCAATAAACTACAAAGTCCAATGGTCCTTTGAAGTAGTGATACAAAGCATAGCCAATGTAGCCTCGATGAGCGATCAACTGCTAGTTAGCATAGTCTTTTGAAGGTGGTGTTGGAGTAACTTCACGAGAATTTAAAGTGTTGATCCTCGTTGACGTTGTGCCTCTACTCTAGTTGATTGTGACGCATCCATTGTTTGATTCATCAATGCTTGTACTGAGGTGATCCAAGAAGTTAGGCTTCTTTGCAGATCGTTTCTTCTTCTTTTTTCAGCACAAATCTCACCACAGATTGCAAAAGTTTCTTTCGACCAGAGTTTAAACCCCGATAAACAATTGAAGGGCCTTTTGAGGACGATACAACTTGTTCTCCTCTTTGAGATTCAACGATGGACTGATTACCCTTATCGTTATGCATCATTGTTTCATCGGAAGATTCAAGAGTGTGGACTGGCCTAAAACATGGAGACCCGTGAGTATTTCTTCCTTGTCTTGTTTTCTAGATCAGAGAGATTTTGTGGGGACATCCTTATCTAAAATAAGTCAGATGCTTGTGGTGATGGAGAGACATAATCATTAGCAATGAAGGGAGATTTCACTTGCTCTCATTAGGATCCACAAAGAGCTCTTCCAAAAATTTGGAAGCTTCAGACATTGCCTCCTTCTAGTGTTGAGGTGTTGGTTCAACAATGAAGAGTTGAGCTGCACGATCTCTTGCTTGAGCACTTTCTTCACTCCTAGAGGTGACTCTTCTTTCCTTCTTGGAAGAAAGAGGTGCAGTAGTGGAATTCTCTGGTTGCTTTCTTTTTCCTGAACTTGACACAAAGGATGTTCTTGGGGAAACTTGTTCTGATCGTGTCCTAAACGATATAGGTTGATTTGGAGGTTATTGGCTGGTTGGCTGATCAGAAGAGGTGTAGAATACCTCCTCAAATCTTGAAGTGTTGATCTCCTAGGAGCTTGGTTCTAACCTCACTTCGTTTCCCTTTCTTTTTCCATACGATTTCTTCCTCTTCTTGGATAGCAATTCTTCAGGGACGTCTCAGACATCTATGTATAGAAGTGTTTCAAAGAATATTTCTGGTGTGTGTTATTCACTCAACAGAGCAACATTTATACACATGAAACCCTATTCTAGTAAAGGAATGATATAATTCCTTTCTTAAATTAAGGAAATAATATCTGTACACCTAATTTACAGCTAACATAGAATTTGACCCACTAATTTAGCTAACAGAATATTTGACTTATCTTAACACCCCCACTCAATGGATATCACACATTCCCAACTTGAATAAAGACTCATTGAACACCTTGCTTGCCACTCCTTTAGTGAGAACATCAACTAACTGTAATTCAGATCTTACAAATGGAAATGAAATTATTCCAGTTTCAAGCTTCTCTTTGATGAAATGTCTGTCAATCTCTACATGTTTTGTTCTATCATGTTGGACAGGATTATGAGCAATTGCTATTGCAGATGTATTATCACAGTACAAATTCATAGCTTCATTCGGTTTAAAGCCCAAATCCGACAGAACATTTCGTACCAACAGAAGTTAGCACACCCCAAGTGCCATGCCTCTAAACTCTGCTTCAGCACTAGATCTTGCTACTACCGGCTGTTTTTTACTCCTCCAAGTTACAAGATTCCCCCCTACAAACATAAAATATCCACAGGTTGACCTTCTATCATTTTTGGAACCTGCCCAATCAGCATCAGTGTACCCTTCAACCTTTAAATTTCCATGATTTGAGAACAGAATTCCTTTTTCCGGAAGTGGACTTCAAATATCTCAAAATCCTCTCAACCGCATCCATGTGAGGCTTGCGTGGATCATGCATAAATTGACTCACGACATTCACTGCATAGGTAATATCTGGACGTGTATGAGACAAGTAAATTAGTTTTCCCACCAGCCTCTGGTACCTCCCTTTGTCTGTAGTTTTTGAATCTGTGCATTGAAAGAGCACATGATTTTGTTCTATTGGTGTATCAACTGGTTTACACCCTAACAACCCAGTTTCAGATAATAAGTCAAGAGTATACTTTCTTTGGCATAGAAAAAATACCATGTTTTGACCTAGCCACTTCAATACCCAAGAAATATTTGAGGTTTCCAAGTTGTTTCATCTCAAATTCAGATGCAAGGTACTGTTACAAACTAGAAATCTCATCCTGGTCATTTCCAGTAACTATCATATCATCTACATAGATAATCAAGGCTGTAATTTTACCTTTTCGTTTCTTGAAAAACAAGGTGTGATCAGAGTTACTTGCACTATAGCCGAAAATCTTCATAGACTTAGTGAACCTTCCAAACCATGCTCTTGGTGATTGTTTCAATCCATATAGAGCCTTCTTTAATTTGCAAACCTTCATTCCATTTGAATCTATCATGCCTGGTGGGGAATCCATATAAATTTCTTCTGAAATTTCTCCATGTAGGAAGGCGTTTTTCACATCAAATTGTAAAAGAGGCCAATCTTGATTTGCTGCTAGTGACAAAAGTATTCTCACAGTGTTGAGTTTGGCTACCGGCGCAAACGTCTCTTGATAATCTACACCATAAGACTGAGTGTAACCTTTAGCCACTAGTCGTGCTTTATACCTCTCAATAGTTCCATTAGCTTTGTGTTTGATTGTGAAAACCCATCTGCAACCCACTGTTTTCTTCCCCCTTGGTAAAGGCACAAGATCCCAAGTGTTGTTTTTTTCTAAAGCTGCCATCTCCTCAACCATTGCTTCGGTCCATCTAGGATCTGCTAAAGCTTCTTGTACATTACTAGGAATAGAAATTGAGGATAATTGAGATACAAATGATGCATATGACTGAGATAACTTGTGAGATGACACATATTTACCAATGGGATATTTAACTTTGGCTTGGAGGTCAGGTACATATTGGATTGGAGGTTGACCACGGTTAGAACGGGGTGGAAGATTATATTGGACAACAGTAGACTCAGTGTTTGGCATGTTGATGGTCTCATGCAAACAAGGTTCAATTTCATGATCAGTTTCATGCAAACAAGAATCAATTTCAGAGTTGAAAACACGATCCACTTCATCTATAATTGTATTATCCGAGATAGGATCGAGAGATACCTCTGAAGAATCATGTTAAACCTGTGGAGAAGATTGAGCTAATTGGTTATGATCAGAAGGCGATGTATCATCTAAAGGAGAATTTCCCATATCTAGGATTGGCTTACTTCCTGCAGAGTGATTTTCACAAGATAATTTATCTTCACAATATAATTGTGTATCAATATCAAACATACTAACATCCTGATTTTGCACTTCACTAACATTCCCCCCTTGAAGTGTAGAATCAACATAAAAAATTTTATCTTCATGAAATGTCACATCCATAGAAATATAAAATTTCTTTGACGTTGGATGGTAAGCACGATAACCTTTTTGAGTTGATCCATACCCAACAAAACCACATTTAATAGCTCGTTCATCAAGTTCCGTTCGTTGATGTGGGTGTAAATGTACATATATAACACATCCAAAAACATGAGGCAGTAAATGAACTATGGAAGGAAGCACACAATGATCAGACAACACATCTAAAGGTCTTCTAAAGTTCAGCACACTGGAAGGGGTTCGATTAATCAAATAAACAGCAGAGTTCACAGCTTCTCCCCATAAATGAGATGGAACATTACCATCTATTAGAAGTGATCTAGTCACTTCTAATATATGTCTATTTTTCCTCTCAGCCACTCCCTTTTGTTGGGGAGAATAGGAACATGTAGTTTGATGCAGAATGCCTTTAGAGTTCATAAACTCTATTAATTCAGTTTTCAAAAATTCTCCTCCATTGTCTGATCTAATGACCTTTACACATGTGTTAAATTGTGTAACTATCATTTGATGAAAGGAACGAAACACATCACATACTTCGCTTTTATGTTTAAGCAAATAAACCCAAGTTACCCGAGTACAGTCATCAACAAAACTAACAAACCATTTTTTTCCATTATTTGTAGACTGCGTGGCGGGGCCCCAAACATCTGTATGAATTAAAGAGAAAGGAAAAACAGTTTTGTTATTGCTTAAGGGAAAAACAGCACGATGACTTTTCGCCATTACACAAGTTTCACAAAGAAAATCTGAAATATTGCATTTATGAAATAACGACGGAAATAATTTTTTCAGATAACCAAAAGAGGGATGTCCCAGCCGTCTATGCCATAACCAGATTTCCTTTTTATTTTTATCTTGTATGTTCTCACTTGCAAGATAAGCCAATGCTCCTTTATGAGTTTTTTGTGAAACATTTTCAAGATAATACAGCCCTTCACTTTCTCTACCACTGCCAATCTTCTCCTTGGTCTGTAGATTCTGAAAAAGACAATGGGTTGGGTAAAACGAAGCAACACAAGAATGAGATTTGGTTAATTTGCTAACAGAGAGAAGATTACAATCCAACTTAGGAACAAATAAAACATTCGGTATTGATAAGGAGGGTGAGAGGGATACAGTACCAACACCTTCAATAGGAGATGAAACTCCATTGGCATTGATAACGATAGTTTTAGAACTTTTAGGGGAAAATTTAGTAAATTTATGAGGATCACAAGTCATATGGTCAGTAGCACCTGAATCAATTATCCAATCGCTATCTTTAGTAACAACAGAAAGACTAAGAGCAGAGTTGGATATACCTGACTTGGTTATAAAACCAGCAGCAGTAGAAATATGGCTCTTAACATTTTCTGCCTTGTTGTTGGGATTAGTTTTGCCTTTTGGATGCCAATCTGGATAACCATGGATTTTAAAACATGTTTCCTTGACATGATTATCCCCATTGCAGTGGGTACACTTGCGGAATCCGTTCTTAGGATACTTCTTGACAGCAAGGGCGGATCCCTCAGTAGACTCACTACCAAGCATAGCCTCTTGGCGATTTGCCTCTACACAAACAGTTGCATAAACTGATTGAACATTTGGAAGAGGAGTGGTAGCAAGGATACGGCCACGAACTCCATCCAAATGTGAGTCCAAGCCAGCCAAAAACACATAAACTCGTTGACAATTAACCATCTTGTTATACTTCTCAACATCTTTAGGGCATTCCATGGTACAATCTTTAATAGCATCATACTCCTGCCATAACCTCTGCAATTTACCAAAGTAGGTAATAAGAGATCCTCCATTTTGCTAAGTAGAGATTACCTCACGATACAATTGATATGCTCTTGATGCATCTTGGTTGACTGAGTACGTCTCCTTCACAGTTTCCCAAATTTCCTTTGTCGTAGCTAAGCGGATGAAGAGAGATCTGGTTTCTTTGGTCATGGAGTCCAGAAGCCAAGACTTGACCAAGCAGTTTTCATCTTCCCATGCTTCATATTCATCAGATTCCTTATTTTTGGGTGCTGCCTTTGATCCAGAGATGTAACCCCAATGTTTTCTGCCTCTGATCTTATTCTGCGCATTCAACGACCACTCGACATAGTTGGTGCCGTCAAGTCGTTCTGGGGTGAGCGCTTCATGCATATGGGTAGCAGCGGAAGTCCCAGAATTAGATTTATTTTTATCAAGGGAAGCCATCAGAAATTATTCAAAGAAACCAACAAAGCACCGTTCCTATATTGTGGAGGCGGTGTTGGCTCTTGATACCATATAGAAGTGTTTCAAAGAATATTTCTGGTGTGTGTTATTCACTCAACAGAGCAACATTTATACACATGAAACCCTATTCTAATAAAGGAATGATATAATTCCTTTCTTAAATTAAAGAAATAATATCTGTACACCTAATTTACAGCTAACATAGAATTTGACCCACTAATTTAGCTAACAGAATATTTGACTTATCTTAACACTATGCTTATATTTATTCTTCGTACATCAAAAAATTTTATTGGCGTGGAAAAGATTTGATCTCGAGGAAAAAGATTGCTTTCAACAAGAAAGGGATTCACAACCCCTTTCTATTCTACAAGCACGGTGATCGGAGAACCACAAGGCAGATTTCCATGTGGCTCGACGAGGAAGTTGAGCAGATAGTCCCAAACAAGATATGCAAGGTTTAACTTTACCCCTTTTTAAGATATTGTACAGTGCGTACCTTGTATGATGGTTGATGTGATCTCTTGAACCTTCATTGGGAAGTATAACCTTTCCCATTACCGTATTGGAAAATTCCAATTCTTCGAGTAGATTTGGAACACGTGAGAGAGACTTGTTTCGATCTTTCCAAAGGAAGTCTGCATCATCAGCATTTGACTCCCATTCCTTGTCATACTTTTCTCCTTCAGATAGGTTTACCCATAGATCGGTAGAAACATCTTGAATTTTGAAGACAACAATTTCATTGTTTACCCTGGTCCTGATAACACGGTCGTCGGAGACAACGACATAGTCAAAGAACTCTTTTAACAGAGGAACGTACACTTATCTTTTTGCTATGTCAAACATGTTGTCCCAGTTTTGAGATAGAAAGGCTTCTATTCTAGGAACTTTAGCCTTGCTCAAGATCTCCATTTCCAGAGAACGAGGTGATGCAATGCGCTTTTCTCCCAAATTGTTGTATGTTGTCATTCCAATTTGATCTACTTGATTTCTTCTTTGTTCACCAAAGAGTTCCTCGCGAACAGTGAATAAAGCCCTGTCTGTATCATATCTGACTAGAGGAAAAATAGGATTTGGTTTCATGGATGATCTCTTGACTTTGGTAGACCGTGATTTGCAAATGACATCCTTGAGAGAGATTAAAGATGTTGTGGTGACGGTTTAGAGTGTTTTTGTAACACCCCGATTTCCGGGTGTCACTTTAGTAACTCAAAAATAAAATAAAGCGGAAAAACGTGAATATTTTTTTTCGTTTGGTTTAAATAAAATGACTTGTCGAAATAAAGACTTAACCCGATCGCGATTAACAACGACTAATATACAATATAAATACATCCCTTGCTGCAACTAAAAACATCTTCACGAGCGTCCTGAAGAGACGGAAAGTAACGTCAAGTAACTGAAAGTAGTGCCCGCAGGCAAATAAGTGCGACCCATAGTTAGAGTCATACGTTTTATAAATACAGTCCTCCAAGAAAGTAAGTCAGCCCAAAACGGCCTCCAAAGGACCTCCTACGTTCGACAAACTCCCTGTGATCCTCATGGAAGAGAACCACACAAAAAGCTAATAGTCGGGGACCTACCCTGCCCCAAAATAAGAAATGAAAATCAGAGCTATGACAACGAAACCCCATATACTACACCCCTAACATCGACCCTCATCCGATCCTGCAAGAAGTCCGGGTCCCCGTCGAAGGCCCAGTAGTAGTCATTTCGCTCCGGGTCCTCCCCGAACGATGAACCATCACGAATCAATTGTTGAACGTCTGGCAGGCCGACCGCCCAAACACAAACATGAACACAAAGCCAAGGCGCGAGGGTCAACTCATAGAATATAATAGATAATACAAGCAACATGTGAAGAATAAGGGGTTATATATATATGTTGTATATATACATATAAATTCTGCATTGCCTACCCTAAGGTATATACATGGCATGTTATCGAATCTCTAGTAACAACACAATATTCAATATCTCAACAATTCAACAAATAATATAACGATGTTCACCAATATCAAATCATCAAAATCTCAACATATGAAGTTGGGTGATAAGGTTAGTCAAACAATGTATCGTCCTCCCAACGCACAAGTGTCTAACTTAACAAATGTTCCCTGTCGTTTGCCCTAGGGTAAACGACGATGAAATCTCACGCTTCCATGAAGTCTCACGCTTCAATGGAGTCTTACGCTTTCATGAAGTCTCACGCTTCAGTGAAATCTCACACATTCACGAAGTCCCACGCTTCAGTGAAGTTTCGCGCCTTCATGAAGTCTCCCGCTTCAATGAAGTCCCACACCTTCACGAAGTCTCACGCTTCAGTGAAGTTTCACGCCTCCGCAAAGTCTCCCGCTTCAGCGAAGGTTCCCGTCTCCACAAGGTCTCCCGCCTTAGTGAAGTTTTGCTTTCACGAAGTCTCACGCTTCAGTGAATTTGCACACGTTCACGAAGTCTCACGCTTCAGTGAAGTTTCGCGGCTCATCCTTTGGATGGCTAAATAAACTGCTCAAAGAGCGAAGGAGTACCAATGTACTTGGAAACTTATAGTTCCCCGGCTTATCCTTTAGATAGCCAAACAACAAACTGCTCATGGAGCGAAGAGTACCAACATACTCAGAAACTCATTAGTTTCCCCAAAACTTGGACTCGGCGACACTTCTCATTTTCCAAAACTAACATCCAAGCTCTAAGCTTTCATCTGACATTGTTATCATTATTTAAAAGGGTTCAGAGGTTGTTTAGTGTATTATGAATTTTCCTTCTAAAATAGTTTCCATTTAGGTTTATCTCTAATCTTATAAGTTTAAAAGATCCCATCATCCAAGTAACTCCAAGAGAAGGTCTCGATCCACTAAAATAATAACAAGGCCCGAACCTCCGTTCGTCCCGTCAAACTTTCCCAAAATCCCATGATAAATTTGGCATAACTGCCCATTATCCTCACTCTGACGTACAACAGATATATGTGTAATTGCATAATCAAACTAGCACAATCCGAAAGTCATGACACATATATCAACACATCCTAGATTAACCATTTAGCACATAGCATGTGAATCAATATCAACACATCCAAGATTAACCATTTAGCACATAGCATGTGAATCAATAGCAAAAACAAATCCAGCGATAAATATTCAACATTGTCAGCCGAAGCCTCAGAAAATGTTTCCCAGTCAATCACAATCAGGTGCATAAACAATAAATCAAGTCGAATTCATCGACGCCTAAAACATTAGCTAGCAAGGTAAGTTGCCCTCACCTCTAGTTCCTCCAGAATCACAGTGTAAGTCACACTCACAAGCTTGCTCAGTCAAGTCCAAGGTTTCCACAAACGAACCTTAGAGCAAACAAAGCAAAAATCAATCAAAATAAGTCGGTACAATCGAAACAATACTAAATAACGTTAGACAAAGCTCAAGGAGCTTCAGAGTACAACATATAGGCACGAATGGAAGGGCTTTCCCCGAATGGATGAGTTTTGACTCGATTCAAGTTTTGTACAAAAACACTTTATTCGCTAAAACGTGCATAACTCGAGCTACAGAACTCGGAATGACACGAAACCAAAACAAAAATTTCGACAAAGGAGAGAGCTACGCTATAACTCAGGTCATACAGACCCAAAAATTATTTTTGGTCACGGTACCATAGCAAATAAGTTTCGGCCACTATCAAAATAGGGTTTCCCGAACTTTTTCTTCGATCTAATTTAATTCCAAGGTATTCTTAGGCGATATCTAGGCTAGGGAAACTCTCAGAAAAATTATCGGGTCGAAAACTAACACAGGGGTATTTTGGTCAGTGTTTTTAGCCCGAAAACTCAAAGTCGGAATTTTGAGAAATAAATTTGATGAGCGTGTTCCTAACGACATTTATGACAACTAATCCTACTGGCACTAAGCTCAGTCGAGAGTTTTTAATCCAAAGAACGAAGCTTTGGTCAGAAAATGGGTATTTTCACAGAATTGAAGCTCCGCGACGATTCAGCGAGATTCAGCAGATAACAACCGGATATTCATGCCCTTGGGCATGTAGGCAATAAGTTTAGACACTGAAATCAAGTTATTTGGACAGTTTCACAAAAAATTCAAAACTTTGAGCACAGAAAGACATAGAGAAAAGCGACAGAATTGACGATCAGAAGTAAGAAATAACATCAGTACCTCGAGGTCTACGCGTAGCAACTGTCAGTGCGACGATCGGTCAAGAAACGACGAAACGGTGTCGGAATCTCCACTTCCTACTTGCTCACGGCTCCTCTTCTTCAATTGTGAAAAAGATCATATCTGATTCTTCTTGATTTAATTAAATAGACAAGGCTCTTGCACTAGTGGTAGGAGAAAGTAATATGGAATAGAAATTTGATGGAGAAATTTGTAGGTGCTGCCACAGAGACACGTTAAAGAGAGTGAGAATGGAATTTGATTTTGTGACAAGAGTTTGAAAGAAAAGTTTGATTGTTTTCTTCAGTACTTAAAGCAAGAAGAAATAGTGGAGATAATTTAGTATATTCATTTTGTGTGTGTATAGTCGGTGATGAGGGAAAGAAACAGAGAGTGAACGTGAGGATTATATATATATATATATAGGGAATGCTAACTTACTCCCACTTGATTAACTTACTCCACTTAATTTTGTGAAGGAGTAAGTTAGCACTTAACCCCTTTTCTATTGGACAAAAACTACCCTCCTCTTCTCACATTTAAAAATACTTAAGTTGTGGGTTTTTGGTAATTTTGGTTATCCAAATTTTTTTTATTTAATTTTAAAACTTAAAATTCTCTCTCATCATTTAATACCCTTTCTCTTTCTTTTTGCTTTTTCTCTCGTTCTCCTGCTTATTTTCCTTTCTCTTTCTTGGTCTTCTCCATTCTCCATTTCTCTTTCTCCTACTTTGAATCCACCTTCTCGTCGTTTTATCCGTAGTTGGCGTCGTCTCGCCACCGTTGAAAGAGAGCGTCATCACATTGTTTATTCCGTTGATTCATTCATCGTTTTCGTGAACTTCATGGGTTTTGACAGATTTATGGAATGTTTCAATTCCTTATCCTTTTTTTCAATTAGATTCATTTTGAAGAAGGAAAATAAGCTGGATTTCTTTTTAAATGGAATGATGGAGAAGACTGAATGGAACTGCAGATATGGCTTGAAGAGAGAGAATTGGGAGGGGCTCCTAAATGACGTGAATGGCAAAGGGGCTCCTAAAACTCAAAATTGAATTGTAGAAACAAGAATGAGTAGTGGAAGGAGCTTTTACCTTTTGCCAATAAATAAAAATGGGTTTGGTTCTTGGAGGTAGCAGTTGCAGAGAAATGGGAACCGATTGAAGACAAAGAAAGGTGGAAGAAGGTGATAAATGAGGAGAGAGAAAAATTGAGATTTAAAATTAAATAAGTTTGGTAACCAAAATTACATTGGTAGCCCCACTTTATTGTCTTAAAGAAGAAAGAGAGTTGGAGTTTTTTGTCCAAAATGAAAAGGTGTTAAGTGCTAACTTACTCCTTCACAAAATCAAGTGGGAGTAAGTTAGCATTCCCCTATATATATATATATATATATTATAAAATAATATTTAACGGTACAAATTGATTTAGATACCGTAGAATTTAGCTCATAAAGTTAAGAGAAAAATATAAGAATGATATATTATTATCTTAAAAATCATGAGGAACTTTATGAAATAGTAAAAAATAAATTTGGATCACTTTGAGCAAATTAAAATGATCTATGGACAAAGAAATGAGTAAAAATTGAGCTAAAGAATAATTTTGAGACATTTAGAATAAATATGACGTTGTCATATTGTGCATCTAACCTAAGTGTCGTTCCAAGAAATGATGATAGTTGCATCTGGTTCATTTAAGTGGGAAAATGGCTTGAACGCAGTCTGCTTCAAAATATGCCGCAAAACTACTTTTTGCAATTGATGTCGGATGAGAAAACTTCCTTCTGAGGAAATATTGGAAACATCGAAAGAAATCGGTACACACGAGAGGAATCTTCGTTTGAAGCTCTGAATAGAAAAAGTCTTCATCGACAGTTTATTTTAAGGTTCTCGAGCTATCAGCGATTCAGTTTCGGCAAACTTCCGAAAATTGGAATCGGACGTTCGTACATTCCAGAGTTTTGTGTCGAAACGCTTGACATGGAAAGGAATAAGAGAAATTCTTAGATTTCTCTGAAGATTTTTGGAATTAGTTTCTATAGTACTTTTTAAGAGTAAATTAGTCGTTTACTAACGCTCTTGCCCTAGGCGTAAGCGAATAAGACTCGCGCTATAACTTATATCGACTTTAATACTATTCTTAGTCTTTTCCTGAACTTTCTCCTTCATAAATTTATTCCATTCAGTAAACACTTGTTCAGGTTTCCTTCACGATACATCGAAACCTAATCGTGGATAGGAATTTAATTAATTAATTCTATAACTGAAATTTTGGGTCTCACAGTTTTTCAGAGAGAAGATAAGTGGAGATTATTTTAAATGATAGATAAAACTGCGGGAGAGAGAGACTTTTGGTTTTAGGTTTTGAAGACTAATGATGGGGTGTGATTTTTGAGACTGTACAAGCGAATAAAAATAAATGAGAAATTCCCAATGTCAGAAAAATCTGATTGACAACTGTTCACCATTAAGTGCGACATGACCCTTGAAGTTTCGGCCACGTGGGTAGGCAGACTAAGGATTTCAGTAACGTTTGAAATTATTAGAAAATCACATCAGCGTGACTAGTTGTAGACGTTGTAGGAACACCATCATCTGACGTTGCATGTCTTAAGTTTAGACTATGCTTAATTGGATGGTTCCTGCAACTGTCTGTTTGGATAAGTCAAATGACAGTGTCCATACCAATTCTCTCGCTCAGAATGATGAATTTGTTTTCTATGAGAGGCTTGGTAAATATGTCTGCGAGCTGATCATCAGTGTACACATATGATATATCAATGTGGCCTCTTGCAACATGAACTCTTATGAAGTGATGCTTGATTTCAATATGCTTTGTCCTTGAATGCTGAACTGGATTCCTGGTGATGTTGATGGCGCTTGTGTGGTCACATAGTAGAGGAATATTGTGCTCTTTAATATTGTAGTACTCTAGTTGATGTTTGACCCAGAGTAGTTGAGTGCAACATGACCCAGCAACAACTTATTCAGCTTCAGTTGTAGATAATGAGATGATGCTTTATCGTTTACTAGTCCAGGAGACAAAGCATTGACCAAGAAAATGATATCTTCCACTGGTGCTCTTTCTTTCAATTCTATTTTCAGCATAGTCAGCATTACAGAATCCTCTTAGCCTGAAATCATCACTTTTCTCATACACAAGACAAAGATTAGCAGTACCTATCAAGTATCTAAAAATTCGCTTAACTGCTGAGAGATGTGATTCTTGAGGACTTACCTGAAATCTTGCACAGAGGTAGACGCTGAACATAATATATGGTCTGCTGGATGTGAGATATAGTAGAGATCCGATCATGCCTCTTTATTTTGTTGCATCTATCGGTGAACTTTGATCATTCTCGTCAAGCATTGATCCAGGATGCATGGTAGTGCTCATCTTGTTGGATTTTCCCACATTGTACTTCTTAAGTATGTCGTGGATGTATTTCGCTGATGAACATAAGTCTTGTCTTTTTCTTGACGTATTTGTAGACCCAGAAATAATTTCAGTTCTCCCATCATGCTCATCTCGAATTCACTTTGCATGAGCTCTGAAAATTCCTTGCATAGTTTGTCGTTTGTTGCTCCAAATATTATGTCGTCTACATAAAGTTGGACTAGGATGACATCACCGTATGATTTTCTTCTGAACAAGGTGTTATCGAATTTCCCTCCTAAGAATCCATTTTCGATGACAAAGTAGCTTAGTCTATCATACCATGCTCTCGGTGCTTGTTTCAGACCGTATAGAGTTTTGCGCAGTTTGTAGACATGATCTTGTGCAGATAGTTCTTCAAATTCCGGTGGTTGCTTCACATACACTTCTTCTTTAATGAACTCATTTAGAAATACACTCTTGACATCCATTTGATACAGCTTTACAGAGTGTTTGAAGGTATGAAAAACACTAGAAAGGGAGGGGGGGTTGAATAGGGTTTTGAAGTTTTAAAGCTTGCTCTTAAAGATTTTGACAATCTTTTCGGTAAAAAGTGTAACACCCCGATTTCGGTGGCGTCACTTTAGTAACCAAAAGTAAACTTAATGCGGAAAAACGTGAATATATTTTTTTTCCGATAATATAAACAAGACTGAAAGAAATAAAACTCTAAAACGAAAGATAACAGAACTAATATACAATATAAATACAGCCCCCGCTATAGTACCAAACCTCGTCACGAGCAACCTCCATTGACGGAAAGAAGAAAAAGTATAACGCCCGTAGGCAAAAGGTACAGACCAAAAGAAAGGTCAAGTGTTCGCAACACTATCTCTCAAAAATGAGAATATGCTGGCCCATCGGCCTAAAACAAGACCTCCTAAGTCCAACCAACTCTCTGTGATTCCCGTAAAGAAACCACACAAAAAGCTATAGGTGGGAAACTACCCTGTCCCCAAGGAAACAAATGATGTTCAGAGCTAAGACTCTACTCCTACACTAATCCCATCTCGAGGAGCTCACACCAGCACTAGAACCTACATGCTAGCATGATCGTCGTCCGAATCTGACTCCAGAACGACCTAGTCTATGTACACCATCCGTCCTCCTCTCGCGACCGCGATGCGCTCCTCTTCCAGCTTCTCCCCTAGTTCCTCCCGAAGGGTGAACCATCATGAACTAGCCCGCCAAAGACATCTGACAATGGGCGTTTGTCCGCCAAAGCACACACAGAAGACGCGAGGGTCAACTCCAAAGAATTACGTAAATAATAGCACCGATAGATACAGATAATAGAATAGCCACTTAGGCTTATAGCTAGGGATTACATCCTAGGGTTGCATATTCCATAACGAACATAAATGGCAGTAATAACAATTATCATGTTACAAATAGGATTAACAAGTAACAATCACACCCAGCAACTAAGTCAGTATGCATGTTGCATGATATGATATGGCGGTTAACCCAGTTAACCAATGCATTCCGGAAACGGATGGACATCAAACGGATCAATCCTAGCACCAGCAACGGTGGGACCATTTCTGCCCGCGTGCCTCTTACACCAAACAAAGGTAGCCAGATCAGCAGTAAACCCTAAGGTCTGCCATTTCGGTCTGCTACAAGAGACGTCTACAAACGCTCTTACACGACATTCCGGGTCTTATGACCATTTTGGAAACCGACGAAGGTCCGGTAATCACGCCGTGTATTAACCTCCTATGTGTGCATGAATGCAATGTGATTAGCCAAACAACGTCTCCGACCTCACTCGACACGTCGCCACGTGTTCTAGTTAAATTAATGTCTCTAAAAGCTTACCGTAAGGTAACAGTCGATTCTGCGACAAAATACAATAATCATAAACTGAGTGCAACCACTCACGATAACTCTTCGAGTCATCAATGCTCTCACGAAGTCTCACGCTTCAGTGGAGTCTCACACATTCACAAAGTCTCACGCTTCAGTGAAGTTTTATGCTTTCACGGGGTCTCACGCCCCAGTGAATTTACACACTTGCACGAAGTCTCACGCTTCAGTGAAGTTCCATGCTGTTCACGAGGTCTCACGCCTCAGTGAAGATCCATGCTTTCCACAAGGTCTCACGCCTCAGTGGAGTATCCCGCATTCACAAGGTCTCACGCCTCAGTGAAGCTTCATGCTGTTCACGAGGTCTCACGCCTCAGTGAAGCTCCTCGGCTCATCCCTTGGATAGCCTATCAACACAACTGCTCCCAGAGCACAAGAGTATCAACATATTCAGAACTTACCATCTCCTCAACACTTCTCGTTTTCCAAAACTAAGATTCGACTCCTAAGCTTCCTTCGAGATTATTATCATCACTTAAAGATTTAGAGGTTGTTTAAGGTCTTATGAGTTTTCTTCACAAAATAATATCCTTTTAGCCTTATCGCAATTCTTATAAGTTCTCGGGATCTCCAAATCCCCAAATGACTCCAGAGAATGTCTCAATCCATAAAACACCATAACCAGGCCCGAATCTCATTCGTCCTATCAAACTTTCTCAAAACTCTCCAAAATAAAATCGGCATGACCTGCCTGCTATTCTCACTATTCAGAATCTCAGATTTCATTGCAAAAGCATAATTAACTCAGCACAACCAATCAACATGTCATATATCAACATATTAAGCAATAACCACGTAGCACTTAGCATATAAAGCATGCATCACACATCCTAAATTACCCACTTAGCACTTAGTATGTAATTCACTCTCAAAAACATTCAGTAGATGAATCATCTACATTGTCAGCCGAAGCCTCAGAAAACATTTTTCCAATCAAACACAAACAAGTGCATAAACAGTAAATCAATGTCGAAAGCATCGACCCTAAGCATTAACTAGAGATTCAGTGAGAAGCCCTCACCTGAAGATTCTCCAGGATGATCTTCTAACGCTCCCTCACAATCAAAGCCTTGCTCCGCTGGGAATTCCTCAAAATCACCTTTAGAGCAAAACCGCAGAAATACTATCAGAATCTATCGGAAACTAAGCTATCAATACTTACTAAGGTTACACGAAGTAATACATACTCCGAGGTACGATAATCTAGCGCGAAAGGACAAGTTTTCGAAAAAAGGAATTTTCCTCCCTCCCCCCTAGAGTGCTCGGCCACTTTGGTTAATGGTAGGGTTCGATTTTTCTTCGATCAAACTTGGTTTTTATGCTATCATTAGCCGTAACTAAGGGTATTCTGAACTCGGAAAAATTATCGGATCAAAAACTGTCGCAGGGGTATTTTGGTCATGATTTTTAACTTAGAATTTCAAAACTGAAATCCAAAAAAGCAAATTTGACAGGGACGTTACTAACGACGTTTATGACAACTAATCCTACTAGCACTAAGCTAAGGCGATAGTTTTCAGCCTAAAGGTTGAAGCTTTACTCCAAAAATGGGTATTTAAGGCATAAATTGATTCCGGCGGAAATCCGGCGGCATAACGGAAAATCTAATCCGGCAGAAGTGATCTTGGGCATGTAAGGAAGATGTTTAGAATCAAAAATGAAATATTCAGGATAGTTTTGCAAAAACCTCAAAACTATCAGCTCAGAAAAGTCTACAAAAAAGCTATGGAAAAAGCGATCAGAGGTAAGGATTAGCGACTATACCTCGAAACCTTGAAGCAGCAACTGATTGATCGACGATCAAGCAAGAAATGAAGAAAATCTCTCCTCCTCCTTCCCTTGTGAAACTCGCGGCCTTGAGAGAGAAAATGGGTATGGTTTTGTGTTTTTTTTCTCATTTCTTGGCTATATATAGAGGTTGGCAAAACGCGGTAAAATGAAAGTTTCGCGAATCTGATTTTTCTGGCTTCATTCTCCATGAATTCTAAGATATGTTTTGGCAAAAGAATTCCAAAACTATAAAGAGGTCTCCTTGTATTTTTGGCGACTAATGCATAATCGGTATAAAACTATTTTACCCGATAAGTTGCTTTTTGCATCGGATGTCGGAATAGAAAACTTCCTTCTGAAGAAAGATTGAAATCATCAAGAGAAATGGGTGTACGCGTGTAGAATCTTCATTTGAAGCTCTGAATAGAAAAAGTCTTCATTGTCGATTGATTCTAGGGTTTTGAAATACCAGGGTTTCGGTTTCGGGAAACTTCCGATGATTGGAATCGGACGTTCGTAGATCCTAGAGTTTCGCCTCGAAACGACTGTGATATATGGAAAAAGAGAAGTTCTAACATTTCTCTGAAGATTTTTGGAATTAACTTCCATCGTGCCTATAAGTGAAAACTAGCTATATACTAGGGTTTCTGACCTAGGTTTTAAGCGTATAACGATCGGTCTATAACTTAAATCGACTTCGATACAATCCTTTGACTTTTCCTGAACTTTCTCCTTCATAAATTTATTTCATTTGGTAAACTCTAGTTCAGGTTTCCCTTCACGATACATCAACCCTAATCGTGAATAGGATTCTATTTAGTTGGCATAAGTTTAAAAACTTGGGCCTTACATTACTACCCTCCAAAAAGAAAGTTTCGTCCTCGAAACTTAGGGTTCAGTAAAAGCTCCGGATATTATTCCTTGATCTTCTCCTTAGTCACCAATCAAATTAAAACTCGACTTGAGTCTTAATACCTCGTACAGGACAAGACTGACTCCCTTAATCATAAATTCATCAACCACTCATAAGCTAATCACCCTCTTACTATCTAACAATCCATTATTGTCGTCTTCGTCATCAAAACCTTCCTCACTTAAACCAATTTAGGCTTACTGAAATCCCTAACACTTCGCATAAATCGAGGTTTATCCTCCAAAAGATCCAATCATAACTATACCTCAAGTATTCATCTTGATACGAACACTTCCCTTTCTGTAATTTGATCATCCTCCAATCATCCCAATACTTAGTCTCTCGATCAAAACTTGACAAGACTTCATGTCTCACGCGTTCGTGATCAAATCGATTGATCTAAAATCTAAGCCTTCACTAAGTTTGGACTTCTAATATCCTTTAATTCTTCAATACTTCTTAAATGAATATCCATTTCTTAAAACTATAACTCCTTCGCAAGAAAACTAATACTTAACGCGAACTTTTACTTCCAAACTCGACTAATCTTCGATCCAGTTCAAATTCATCTTACACATCCTTCTATCAAAGTCCATCGCCAGTTGTGATTCCGAATATCACCCCCTCAATATTAAGTTGATCAGGCCTAATACATCGAAGGTGGAAATCTAGAAAAACCTACTGGAACAGTCAATGAGTTCCTATCATCCAATAGTCACAAATATCCTGACATCACATCCTCAACGATTCCGCTACGGAACTAGACGCCCTCAACATCATACGTATACTATCCATAAGAAATCTCTATGAGATTCATTCTTCAGCTTCTAGCTTCCTTTTAAACGCATCGGTAGAAGACTACTTTCTAGGCTTAGCGTGTCATTCTAAACCTCGTATAACTTCTATAGCTAAAATACGAGCTACGGTCAAATAAGGTATTAATAGGCGTAATAACTATAAGGTCAAAGCTTAAACCACATAAGTAAGATAGGTGTGTTGCATGCGCTACGAGAGCAATGGAACATATTATACTGAAATGAGAAAGAATGGTTAGAAGGTTACCATCGTTCTTGCGCTCTCTTGTGACAAACCCCTCAGCTCTCTCACCGTCCATGGTGTAAACTCTTGCTTTAGCCGCAGGACGCTTTCCACGAGCAGTGTTCACGGTTGGCTCCGTCTTGGGTGCTCTGCACTGACCGGCATTATGCCCCATTTTGTTACAATTAAAGCACTTGGGCCTCGTGTCGGGACAAGCATTAGCATAATGCCCCGGCTTCCCACATCTGAAACAGGTCATCTCCCTGTTCAAAGTCCGATCTCCAGAACCACCAGCAGTACCCGTCATGGGTCGATAAGATCCTGAAGTAAACCCTTTTTCAGCAGGGCGCTGATATGGCCTCCTATTCTGAAATTTCCCTTTGTCTTGAAAATTTTGAGAACCTGATCTCATCGGTCCTCCAGTTCCAGCACGGTTCAACCTCCTTTTCTTCATTAGCTCCACTTCTGTGGCTTTCTCCACCAACGACTGAAAGCGCATAATTCCCAATGGCCTCACTGAGTCCTCAATATCAGGCCTCAGTCCATTAACAAAGCGCTTGCACATATAGCGCTCGTTCACATGATCATGAAAGAATTGAAAATGCTTCGCCAAAGATTCCAGCTTCGAAGCAAATTCCGGTACAGACATACCTCCCTAACGGAGTGTCAGAAACTGCGCCTCCCTCTCATCCCGGGCACTTGTTGGAAAATACTTTTCCAAGAATGCGGTCCGGAAAGAGTTCCAGTTGATCTCTTCATGGTTAGCTTCCATGATCCCCCTGGTGCCCTTCCACCAGTACTCAGCATCATCGAGCAGTAGATAAGTCGCCATGCCCACTTTGGCACCCTCAACAGTCTGCAGAACGCCAAATATCTTCTCAACCTTCTGGATCCAGAGATCCGCTTTGTCTGGGTCAGTACCACCAGAGAACTTTGGTGGGTTTTGCCTCCTGAAATCATTCAGGCCTTTGTTTTGGTCCAGAGTTACTTCCCTCTGGCGCTGATGCTGTTCACGTGCCTCCTCAGCAGCACGCCTCATCGCATTATCGTTTGCTTGCGCTGTCACGGCTTGGGCCATAGTGGCCATCATCGCAGCTAATTGGTTAGTGTTCACCATGTTCTGTTAAGTTAAACAAACAGTTAGTACTCATCATAAGATAGCATCTATTATAACTATACAATATGAGTAAGCAATAACTTCAATCAATTCTAAGCGAAAAATCGCTTGCAGACAATCAATTTTCACTCTTTGCAGAGTCACACAACCTAGCACAGAAGACCTATTCCCCAACAACTCCCGAAAGACTCGACCGTGCTCTGATACCACAATGTAACACCCCGATTTCGGTGGCATCACTTTAGTAACCAAAAGTAAACTTAATGCGGAAAAACGTGAATATATTTTTTTTTCCGATAATATAAACAAGACTGAAAGAAATAAAACTCTAAAACGAAAGATAACAGAACTAATATACAATATAAATACAGCCCCCGCTATAGTACCAAACCTCGTCACGAGCAACCTCCAGTGACGGAAAGAAGAAAAAGTATAACGCCCGTAGGCAAAAGGTACGGACCAAAAGAAAGGTCAAGTGTTCGCAACACTATCTCTCAAAAATGAGAATATGCTGGCCCATCGGCCTAAAACAAGACCTCCTAAGTCCAACCAACTCTCTGTGATTCCCGTAAAGAAACCACACAAAAAGCTATAGGTGGGAAACTACCCTGTCCCCAAGAAAACAAATGATGTTCAGAGCTAAGACTCTACTATTACACTAATCCCATCTCGAGGAGCTCACACCAGCACTAGAACCTACATGCTAGCATGATCGTCGTCCGAATCTGACTCCAGAACGACCTAGTCTATGTACACCATCCGTCCTCCTCTCGCGACCGCGATGCGCTCCTGTTCCAGCTTCTCCCCTAGTTCCTCCCGAAGGGTGAACCATCATGAACTAGCCCGCCAAAGACATCTGACAATGGGCGTTTGTCCGCCAAAGCACACACAGAAGACGCGAG
Source organism: Lotus japonicus (assembly GCF_012489685.1). Lineage (NCBI taxonomy): Eukaryota > Viridiplantae > Streptophyta > Magnoliopsida > Fabales > Fabaceae > Lotus > Lotus japonicus. The sequence goes on from NC_080043.1 coordinate 44,100,700, forward strand.
GGTCAACTCCAAAGAATTACGTAAATAATAGCACCGATAGATACAGATAATAGAATAGCCACTTAGGCTTATAGCTAGGGATAACATCCTAGGGTTGCATATTCCATAACGAACATAAATGGCAGTAATAACAATTATCATGTTACAAATAGGATTAACAAGTAACAATCACACCCAGAAACTAAGTCAGTATGCATGTTGCATGATATGATATGGCGGTTAACCCAGTTAACCAATGCATTCCGGAAACGGATGGACATCAAACGGATCAATCCTAGCACCAGCAACGGTGGGACCATTTCTGCCCGCGTGCCTCTTACACCAAACAAAGGTAGCCAGATCAGCAGTAAACCCTAAGGTCTGCCATTTCGGTCTGCTACAAGAGACGTCTACAAACGCTCTTACACGACATTCCGGGTCTTATGACCATTTTGGAAACCGACGAAGGTCCGGTAATCACGCCGTGTATTAACCTCCTATGTGTGCATGAATGCAATGTGATTAGCCAAACAACGTCTCCGACCTCACTCGACACGTCGCCACGTGTTCTAGTTAAATTAATGTCTCTAAAAGCTTACCCTAAGGTAACAGTCGATTCTGCGACAAAATACAATAATCATAAACTGAGTGCAACCACTCACGATAACTCTTCGAGTCATCAATGCTCTCACGAAGTCTCACGCTTCAGTGGAGTCTCACACATTCACAAAGTCTCACGCTTCAGTGAAGTTTTATGCTTTCACGGGGTCTCACGCCCCAGTGAATTTACACACTTGCACGAAGTCTCACGCTTCAGTGAAGTTCCATGCTGTTCACGAGGTCTCACGCCTCAGTGAAGATCCATGCTTTCCACAAGGTCTCACGCCTCAGTGGAGTATCCCGCATTCACAAGGTCTCACGCCTCAGTGAAGCTTCATGCTGTTCACGAGGTCTCACGCCTCAGTGAAGCTCCTCGGCTCATCCCTTGGATAGCCTATCAACACAACTGCTCCCAGAGCACAAAAGTATCAACATATTCAGAACTTACCATCTCCTCAACACTTGGATCCGACGACACTTCTCGTTTTCCAAAACTAAGATTCGACTCCTAAGCTTCCTTCGAGATTATTATCATCACTTAAAGATTTAGAGGTTGTTTAAGTTCTTATGAGTTTTCTTCACAAAATAATATCCTTTTAGCCTTATCGCAATTCTTATAAGTTCTCGGGATCTCCAAATCCCCAAATGACTCCAGAGAATGTCTCGATCCATAAAACACCATAACCAGGCCCGAATCTCATTCGTCCTATCAAACTTTCTCAAAACTCTCCAAAATAAAATCGGCATGACCTGCCTGCTATTCTCACTACTCAGAATCTCAGATTTCATTGCAAAAGCATAATTAACTCAGCACAACCAATCAACATGTCATATATCAACATATTAAGCAATAACCACGTAGCACTTAGCATATAAAGCATGCATCACACATCCTAAATTACCCACTTAGCACTTAGCTGTAAGATCAAGTTTTGATCTAGTAGTACAACTCTATGTTTTGATGATTACAAGTTAACCTTTTGATATGAACAATTGTGGTACTCTAACGTGTTTTTCTGAGTGTGCTATTTACAGGCTCTGACCTCAACTCAATCTCACACAAATCAGAAGCACTGTGTATAAAGGGTAACCCAAGCAACGCTTTCGCATTCACCATGTTCAGTATGAACAGTGGAAAAGCTTCAGAAGTTCTGAAGCTATACAAACTCTGATGTGGACTCAGTCGCTAGAAGCTCTGAAGATCCAGAAGTTCTGATAACCAAGAAACACTGAAGGTTCAGATGTTCCGATGGTGTAGAAGACTCTGAAGATCCAGAAGCTGAATAGTGGAAACTCTGAAGTCCAGAAGCAAGAAACTCTGAAGGCCATGTTCTTCCCTCTGAGTTCAGAATCAGAAGATACAATGGTCAGAGGATCTGTGCTTTCCCTCTGACTCTGATCAACCGGCTTCACGAGTTCCAATATGAAGTATTCCCCTGATCAGAGGTCTCCTAGGTTAAAAGGTCAAGTCGCTATCCAAGTACAAAAGCAAGTGTACCTTCCTGACGACCTACCTAACGTTCTCAGCCACAACAGAAGCTGGATTTTCCAGAACTGCCCTCCAACGGTAGCATTTCCCATGCAACGCTCAACCCTAATCCTTGGAGTATATATAGAGGCTGAAGATTGAAAGAAGCGGCTAGAAGCAATACACACGCGCAAGACATTCAAAATATTCTAAGCTTTCTTTCATCTGAAATTCATTGTGTTTACTATTAGCTTTTTAGAAGCAAATCTCTTGTAAACAATTCTTTGATAAACAGTTTGTTTAGTTCCTTTAGGAGATCAAGGTTGATCGGATCCTAGAGAAGACTAAGAGAGTGAATCTTAGTGGTGATTCCTTTAGGAGATCAAGGTTGATCGGATCCTAGAGAAGACTAAGAGAGTGAATCTTAGTGTGAGCTAAGTCAGTGTAATTGTTAGTCACTTGTAGGTTTCAAGTGCAGTTGTAACTCTTACCTGATTAGTGGATTGCCTTCATTCTAAGAAGGAAGAAATCACCTTAACGGGTGGACTGGAGTAGCTTGAGTGATTTATCAAGTGAACCAGGATAAAATCCTTGTGTGCTTTTCTATCTCTTATCTTTAGCACTTAAGTTCTCAAAAGATTTGTCAAAATCTTTAAGGTGGTAGTTTTGTACTGAAAACGTTATTCAAACCCCCTCTTTCTACCGTTTTTCATACCTTCAATTGGTATCAGAGCGCAAGTTCTGATTACCACACCTAACAGTGTTCAGTGATCCGGGCCGGTGTGAAAAACAATGGCTGCCACCACCAGTGAAACTCAAAGAGATGGTTACAACGCAAAGCCTCCTATGTTCGACGGTCAAAGGTTCGAATATTGGAAAGATAGACTGGAAAGTTTCTTTCTGGGTTTCGATGCAGATCTCTGGGATATTATTGTGGATGGCTATGAGCGTCCAGTTGATGCAGATGGCAAGAAGATCCCAAGGTCAGAGATGACTGCAGATCAAAAGAAGCTGTACTCACAACATCACAAAGCAAGAGCAATTCTTCTAAGTGCTATTTCCTATGAAGAGTACCAGAAGATTACAGATCGTGAGTTTGCTAAAGGCATTTTTGATTCTCTGAAGATGTCTCATGAAGGAAACAAGAAAGTCAAAGAATCAAAGGCATTGTCTTTGATCCAAAAGTATGAATCCTTCATCATGGAGCCAAATGAGTCCATTGAAGAAATGTTCTCCAGATTTCAATTGCTTGTAGCTGGCATACGACCTCTCAACAAGAGCTACACAACAAAAGATCATGTCATAAGGGTCATCAGGTGTCTTCCTGAAAGTTGGATGCCTTTGGTGACTTCAATAGAGCTCACGAGAGACGTTGAGAATATGAGTTTAGAAGAACTCATCAGCATTTTGAAATGCCATGAGCTGAAACGCTCAGAGATGCAAGATCTGAGGAAAAAGTCCATAGCCTTGAAATCCAAATCTGAAAAGGCTAAGGTTGAGAAGTCAAAGGCTCTTCAAGCTGAAGAAGAAGAATCTGAAGAAGCATCAGAAGATTCTGATGAAGATGAGCTGACTCTGATCTCCAAGAGACTCAACCGCGTCTGGAAGCACAGGCAGAGCAAGTTCAAAGGCTCTGGAAAGGCAAAAGGAAAGTATGAGTCCTCAGGCCAGAAGAAGTCTTCAATCAAGGAAGTCACATGTTTTGAGTGCAAAGAATCTGGGCACTACAAAAGTGATTGTCCAAAGTTGAAGAAAGACAAGAAGCCAAAGAAGCACTTCAAGACGAAGAAGAGTCTGATGGTGACATTCGATGAATCAGAGTCAGAGGATGTTGACTCTGATGGTGAAGTCCAAGGACTCATGGCAATTGTCAAAGACAAGGAAGCAGAGTCAAAGGAAGCTGTTGACTCTGACTCAGAATCAGAAGGAGATCCTAACTCAGACGATGAAAATGAGGTATTTGCTTCTTTCTCTACCTCTGAACTGAAACATGCTTTGTCTGATATCATGGATAAGTATAACTCTTTATTGTCTAAGCATAAAAAGTTGAAAAAGAACTTATCTGCTGTCTCCAAGACTCCTTCTGAACATGAGAAAATTATTTCAGATTTGAAAAATGAAAATCATGCTTTGGTAAATTCTAACTCTGTGCTTAAGAACCAGATTGCTAAGTTAGAAGAAATTGTTGCCTGTGATGCCTCTGATAGTAGAAATGAATCCAAGTATGAAAAGTCTTTTCAAAGATTCCTAGCTAAAAGCGTGGATAGAAGCCTAATGGCTTCAATGATCTATGGCGTAAGCAGAAATGGAATGCATGGCATTGGCTATTCTAAACCAATTAGAAATGAGCCTTCTGTGTCTAAAGCTAAATCCTTGTATGAATGCTTTGTTCCCTCTGGTACCATATTGCCTGATCCTGTACCTGCTAAAGTTGCTATACATCCTCTTAAAAAGGGATCTTTCTCTATGACTAAATATCATGCAAGTATTCCTTTAAAATATTATGTTGAGACACCCAAGGTGATCAGAACCTCTGGGGTAACTAACAAAAGAGGACCCAGAAAGTGGGTACCTAAGGACAAGATTATCTATGTTGCAGATATCCTTGATAGCTCCACTGAAACACCAATCATGGTATCTAGACAGTGGATGCTCGCGTCACATGACGGGAGAAAAGCGTATGTTCCGAGAGCTGAAACTTAAGCCTGGAGGCGAAGTTGGCTTCGGAGGAAATGAAAAGGGTAAAATTGTTGGTACTGGTACTATTTGTGTAGATAGTAGTCCATGCATTGATAATGTTTTATTGGTAGACGGCTTAACACATAACTTATTGTCTATAAGTCAATTAGCTGACAAGGGTTATGATGTTATATTCAATCAAAAGTCCTGCCGAGCAGTAAGTCAGATCGATGGCTCTGTTCTATTTAACAGCAAGAGGAAGAACAACATCTATAAGATCAGATTATCTGAGTTGGAGGCTCAGAATGTGAAGTGCCTTCTGTCTGTTAATGAAGAGCAGTGGGTATGGCATAGACGGTTAGGGCATGCCAGTATGAGAAAGATTTCTCAGCTGAGCAAGCTAAACCTTGTCAGGGGCTTACCCAATCTGAAGTTCGCTTCAGACGCTCTTTGTGAAGCATGTCAGAAAGGCAAATTCACAAAAGTCCCTTTCAAGGCAAAGAATGTTGTCTCAACCTCAAGGCCGTTGGAACTTCTGCATATCGACCTTTTTGGACCAGTGAAAACTGAGTCTATAGGTGGCAAGAGATATGGGATGGTTATAGTTGATGACTATAGCCGCTGGACATGGGTAAAGTTTCTAACCCGCAAGGATGAGTCTCATGCTGTGTTCTCTACCTTCATTGCTCAAGTGCAAAACGAGAAGGCTTGTAGGATTGTGCGTGTCAGAAGTGACCATGGTGGAGAGTTTGAGAATGACAAGTTTGAGAGTCTGTTTGATTCCTATGGAATTGCCCATGATTTCTCTTGTCCCAGAACTCCTCAACAAAATGGTGTTGTTGAGAGGAAGAACAGAACTCTTCAGGAGATGGCTAGAACCATGCTCCAAGAAACTGGCATGGCTAAGCACTTTTGGGCAGAGGCAGTAAATACAGCATGTTACATTCAGAACAGAATCTCTGTGAGACCAATTCTGAATAAGACTCCTTATGAATTGTGGAAGAACATAAAACCCAACATTTCTTATTTTCATCCTTTTGGCTGTGTTTGTTATGTTCTCAATACTAAGGATAGATTGCATAAATTTGATGCTAAGTCTTCTAAGTGTCTATTACTTGGTTATTCTGATAGATCTAAAGGTTTTAGATTTTATAATACTGATGCTAAGACTATTGAAGAATCTATTCATGTTAGATTTGATGATAAGCTTGACTCTGACCAGTCAAAGCTAGTTGAAAAGTTTGCAGATTTAAGCATTAATGTTTCTGACAAAGGCAAAGCTCCAGAGGAAGTTGAGCCAGAGGAAGATGAACCAGAGGAAGAAGCTGGTCCCTCTAACTCACAAACTCTGAAGAAGAGCAGAATCACTGCAGCTCACCCTAAGGAATTGATTCTGGGCAACAAAGATGAACCAGTCAGAACCAGATCTGCCTTCAGACCCTCTGAAGAGACCTTGCTGAGTCTGAAAGGATTGGTGTCCTTAATTGAACCCAAGTCCATAGATGAAGCTCTTCAGGACAAGGATTGGATTCTGGCCATGGAAGAAGAATTGAATCAATTTTCCAAGAACGATGTTTGGAGCTTAGTGAAGAAGCCTGAGAGTGTCCATGTTATTGGAACGGAATGGGTATTCAGAAACAAGCTGAATGAGAAAGGAGATGTAGTCAGAAACAAGGCAAGGCTAGTTGCTCAAGGCTACAGCCAGCAGGAAGGAATAGACTACACTGAAACATTTGCTCCGGTAGCAAGACTGGAGGCAATCAGACTGTTGATCTCCTTCTCAGTAAATCACAACATAGTTCTACATCAGATGGACGTAAAGAGTGCCTTCCTAAATGGTTATATCTCAGAGGAAGTCTATGTTCATCAACCCCCAGGTTTTGAAGATGAAAAGAAACCAGACCATGTGTTCAAATTGAAGAAATCACTCTACGGTCTGAAGCAAGCTCCCAGAGCATGGTATGAGAGACTTAGCTCATTCCTTCTGGAGAATGAGTTTGTAAGGGGTAAAGTAGATACAACTCTGTTTTGCAAGACTTATAAAGATGATATCTTAATTGTGCAAATTTATGTTGATGATATTATATTTGGTTCTGCTAATCAATCTCTATGCAAAGAATTTTCTGAGATGATGCAGGCTGAATTTGAGATGAGTATGATGGGAGAATTAAAGTACTTTCTGGGAATACAAGTTGATCAAACACCAGAAGGAACATATATCCATCAGAGCAAGTACACTAAAGAACTTCTGAAGAAGTTCAATATGCTGGAATCTACAGTGGCCAAGACTCCAATGCATCCTACATGCATTTTGGAGAAAGAAGATAAAAGTGGTAAAGTATGTCAGAAGCTCTATCGTGGAATGATAGGTTCACTTCTATACTTAACTGCATCTAGGCCAGACATATTATTTAGTGTTCACTTATGTGCTCGTTTCCAATCAGATCCAAGGGAAACCCACTTAACTGCTGTTAAGAGGATCCTAAGGTATCTGAAAGGCACCACTAACCTTGGCTTGATGTATAAGAAAACATCAGAGTATAAGCTTTCAGGTTATTGTGATGCTGATTATGCTGGAGATAGAACAGAGAGAAAAAGTACTTCCGGAAATTGTCAATTTCTGGGAGGCAATCTAGTCTCATGGGCAAGCAAGAGGCAATCAACCATTGCACTATCAACTGCAGAGGCAGAATATATCTCAGCAGCAATATGCAGCACTCAGATGCTCTGGATGAAACATCAGCTGGAGGATTATCAGATCCTTGAGAGCAATATCCCAATTTATTGTGATAACACTGCTGCAATCTCGTTGAGCAAGAATCCTATCTTGCATTCAAGGGCAAAGCACATTGAGGTAAAGTATCACTTCATTAGAGATTATGTGCAGAAGGGCGTACTTCTTCTGAAGTTTGTTGATACTGACCATCAATGGGCAGATATCTTTACAAAGCCCTTAGCTGAAGATAGATTTAATTTTATTCTGAAAAATCTAAACATGGACTTTTGTCCAGAGTGAAGATGGATCAGAACCTCTGACTATGATACTTCTTGATCAGAAGATGTCTAGTCCAGAAGGTAACTCAATCAGAGTGTGTGTGCCCACTGGTACTGACTCTGAAGCTGAGACAACAACACGTGTGTCAGAATTTCTGGTGCATAATTCCTTGTGCCCGTGTGACAGTCTGTTATGATTGCGTGTAGATATGCTTATCTCCTGTGTGTGATTGTGTATTTTACTATCTATCTTTAATTTTCAACCGTTGATCTTAAAGTGCTTTTTGAATCAACAACGGTTATTTGATAAAACCCACTATACACACACGTTCTCGTTCACTTCCGGTTTTCACTCACGCACTCTCTGCTTTTCAAAACCGCCTCTTTCTTGAATTCTCTCTCGATTTCTCTTCATCCTTCAAACTTCATTTTCTACCTCAAACCTTCAACCTCTTCAAAATGGTGAGACAAACCAGAAGATCTGCTGCAGATGCACCTCAGTTCCCTCACATGGTAGTCGGTTTGGCAACGGGTCAAAGGGGCTCTGAGAACCCGGCACAAGAACAAGTTCAAGCTCAAGAGCAAATTGTTCCAATTGCAGAACGGGGCTGTGCCGTTCACTGTGTATTTGCTCCTGAGGAACTCCAAGTCCTAGCAGAATGGAGATTCAACCTCGATAACTTGGCTGCAAATGGGTTTGATCTTCGTCCTGAAGTCCAAGCTCAAGGTTGGGGAAATTATTTCAACCGACTTCAAGGACCGGTATATGAGAAATTGGTAAAGGAATTCTGGAAGCACGCAGACTGCGATGATACTCAAGTGGTCTCTCACATTCTTGGCAGGAAGATCATCATCACTGAGAAGTCATTCGTGAATCTGCTAGGAGCAGAAACTGCTTATGGGTATCGGTTCCAACTGACGGAATCCAAGCTGAAACCCAGCACCAAAGACAAAGTCAACAAGGCCCTGTACACCACCTTCCAACCGGGCAAGACGAGTTACAAGGTGATGGACCTTCACCCCAAACTCAGGATCTGGCACAAGATCCTGCTCAACTGCATCAATCAGAGACCGAAGGGCAGTTCTCCAGACTACATCAACTTCAACCAGAAGGCGATGTTGTTCTTCATCCAAGATCAGGAGAAGATCTGCCTTCCCTACTTCCTGTTCTCCTACTTGAAGGAATGCATCAGGAAGTCTCGCACCACCGCCTCCATCAAGTCTGCAATCAAATATATCCCTTTTGGGAGGCTGCTCTCAGACTTTCTCATTGAAAGCAACTTGGTGCAAGATTTGATCAATACTGGTTGCACAGAGGATTTGAGCACAATTGTCAGTGATGTCTTCACTGCAAACTCCTTGAAGAAGATGGGCTTAATCCAGAAGAAGATTGCTCCTGCTCGTGAAGACACATCCTCTGAGATCAGAAGCAGAAGGATGCCTCTGAATGACTACCCTCTGTGGACACAAGCAGACCATCCTGAAGCCATCAGATGCTATGTTGAAGACCTCAGGGCTCAAGGTTTCGAAATTGACCTTGATGATTTCGTCAGCAGACTACCACCAGCTCCAGAGTTTCCTTCTCCTCCCAAGAGGAAAGCTCAGAGGAAGATGGTTCTGGACGAATCCTCTGAAGAATCTGATGTCCCTCTGGTCAAGACGACAAAGAGAAAGCCTGATGATGGTGATGATGATGATAGTGAGGATGGTCCTCCCCAGAAGAAGAAGAAGAAAGTCAGAATCGTGGTGAAGCCTACTCGGGTGGAACCAGTTGCTGCAGTGGTCAGAAGGACTGAACCTCCTGCCAGAGTGACTCGATCATCAGCACATTCAAGTAAGCCTGCACTTGCTTTTGATGATGATTTGAATTTATTTGATGCACTTCCTATTTCTGCCTTGCTCCAACACTCCTCAAATCCCCTCACTCCTATTCCTGAATCCCAGCCAGCCGCACAAACCACCTCTCCACCACATTCCCCAAGATCCTCTTTCTTTCAACCTTCTCCTACTGAAGCACCACTCTGGAATTTGCTTCAGAGTCAACCCTCTAGGTCAGAAGAACCAACATCTCTCCTTACCATTCCATACGACCCATTATCTTCTGAACCAATCGTCCAAGACCAACCTGAGCCCAACCAACCAGAACCACAACCCAGAACGTCTGATCACTCTGCTCCCAGAGCATCAGAACGTCCTGCTGCCAGAACCACGGATACAGACTCATCAACTGCCTTCACACCTGTATCCTTCCCAATCAATGTTATTGACTCTCCTCCCTCCAATACCTCTGAATCAATTAGAAAATTCATGGAGGTTAGAAAAGAAAAGGTATCTGCCTTGGAAGAATATTACCTTACCTGTCCAAGCCCTAGGAGATATCCTGGCCCTAGACCTGAACGTCTAGTTGACCCAGATGAACCTATCTTGGCTAATCCTATCCAAGAGGCAGACCCCTTAGTTCCACAAGCTCACCCTGTCCCTGACCCACAAGAGCCCATTCAACCAGACCCTGCACCCGAACAATCAGTGTCTAACCAATCCTCGGTTAGATCACCTCACCCTCTGGTTGAAACTTCAGACCCTCACCTTGGAACCTCTGAACCCAATGCTCCCATGATTAACATTGGTTCTCCACAAGGTGCCTCTGAAGCTCATAGCAGCAATCACCCAGCCTCTCCTGAACCCAACCTCTCCATAATTCCCTATACTCACCTTCAACCCACATCTCTCTCTGAGTGCATCAATATCTTCTATCATGAAGCCTCCTTGAGGCTCCGCAATGTGCACGGTCAGACTGATCTTAGTGAGAATGCTGAAAATGTGGCTGATGAGTGGAACAATCTGAGCACTTGGCTAGTGGCTCAAGTTCCGATTATGATGCAGCTCCTGCATGCAGAGGGCAGTCAGAGCATTGAGGCTGCAAAGCAAAGGCTTGCTAGAAGGGTGGCTCTTCATGAATTAGAACAGAGAAATAAGCTTCTTGAAGCTATTGAAGAAGCCAAGAGAAAGAAAGAGCAAGCAGAAGAAGCTGCACGTCAAGCAGCAGCTCAGGCTGAACAAGCCAAACTTGAGGCAGAGCGTCTTGAAGCTGAGGCTGAGGCAGAGCGACTTGCACCAGTTGTGTTTACTCCTGCTGCTTCTGCTTCCATTCCAGATCCTCAAGCGGCTCAGAATGTTCCTTCCAGCTCTACTCAGACAAGCTCATCCAGACTCGACATCATGGAACAACGTCTTGACACTCATGAATCCATGCTGATTGAGATGAAGCAAATGATGATGGAACTTCTGCGACGCACTGACAAACCTTAGTTTAGGATCTCTTCTTTTTCTTTCTTTTTGTTTAACGTTATTTTATTCAAACTCTGTTTCCTTTTTATTTACTTATTCTATTCTATTTGTTTGTGATTATATATGCATATCCTTATATATATTTGTGTCACATATGTTTGCAAAAATCTCGTTTTATTCATAATTGTTTTGTGTTTACAACATATTTCTTTACATCATATAAATCTAGAATGGAGGATCCCTCCTCATTCTTCTGCACTCCTGGCGCTGCTCTGACCTATCCTTCTCCAGACGATCCAGTACATGCTGGATGTTGTTGAGCCTGATCTTTAGCTCATCCCTCTCCAGAATCTCTTCTGAAGTCTTGAGCTTCTCTTCCAAACTCTCTTTCTCTTCCAGCAGCTTGAGTTCAAGCCGGCTGAGTTCTTGCACCTCCTCCACGAAGGCAAGAAATTCCTTCAGATCTCTCTCCAACTCTGGACGCAGGTCCTCTTCCAGCAGTGTCCGTGTCAGCTCCGCGATGGTCGTTGCACCCTCTGGATGCCTGATGTTCAGGAACAAGTCCTCTTCAAAGGCCTTCTTCCTCAGCTCTTCTAGTGCTACGTTGTATGATGCCATTTTTTTCTGAAAATTATTCGAGGTGTGAAGCTTACCTTTCTCTCCAACGCTTTTTATAGGCTTCACTTTCTCTCTGAAAGTTAATGCTCTTACAGTTTCTCGAGGTTAAGTTCTTGGTAACTGACCCTTCTATTTACTCACTTGACCGGTGGTAAACGTTCATCCCTTGCATTAACTCTTCTATTTATTTTCGCCTAACTCTGATTCTTACATCGTTTTCATTTTCTTTTAAACTTAGACCTTCTCTAAGGGGGAGTACCTTGTACTTCAAGCTAAGTTTTTCACACCCCAAGCTTTTTGCTTATGACAAAAAGGGCGAGTAAACCCAGTTTTTGATATGTAAGATGTGTTAGTGTGATTTATTTTTCTTTTGGAGAATTTAAGAGTTCCACCTTCATGACCATAGATGTGTCACTGGGCAAATACAAGGAATACATTTCACTTCTTCTGAAGTGATTCTAAGTTGACTCTGATACCCAAGACTCTGATACCTTGTCCATGACTCTGATCACTTATGCGCTCTGATTATTCGTTTTTCATCTATGTCATAAGTTTTTCACTCTGAACTCTTACATCATTTAGCTCAGAATCTAGACTTTACTAACGTTTTCATCAAGTATTAGATTCAGGGGGAGCTAAACTCAGAATCAAGCAGTGACTTGAATTCAGAATGAGCAAGAAAACTATTCACATCAGGATAAGTCTTATTCTATATCTCTAAACTCTGAGTGAATTCAGTTTAATGTTTAAGAATTGTTCATCAAAAATCTTAGTTTTGTCATCATCAAAAAGGGGGAGATTGTAAGATCAAGTTTTGATCTAGTAGTACAACTCTATGTTTTGATGATTACAAGTTAACCTTTTGATATGAACAATTGTGGTACTCTAACGTGTTTTTCTGAGTGTGCTATTTACAGGCTCTGACCTCAACTCAATCTCACACAAATCAGAAGCACTGTGTATAAAGGGTAACCCAAGCAACGCTTTCGCATTCACCATGTTCAGTATGAACAGTGGAAAAGCTTCAGAAGTTCTGAAGCTATACAAACTCTGATGTGGACTCAGTCGCTAGAAGCTCTGAAGATCCAGAAGTTCTGATAACCAAGAAACACTGAAGGTTCAGATGTTCCGATGGTGTAGAAGACTCTGAAGATCCAGAAGCAGAATAGTGGAAACTCTGAAGTCCAGAAGCAAGAAACTCTGAAGGCCATGTTCTTCCCTCTGAGTTCAGAATCAGAAGATACAATGGTCAGAGGATCTGTGCTTTCCCTCTGACTCTGATCAACCGGCTTCACGAGTTCCAATATGAAGTATTCCCCTGATCAGAGGTCTCCTAGGTTAAAAGGTCAAGTCGCTATCCAAGTACAAAAGCAAGTGTACCTTCCTGACGACCTACCTAACGTTCTCAGCCACAGCAGAAGCTGGATTTTCCAGAACTGCCCTCCAACGGTAGCATTTCCCATGCAACGCTAAACCCTAATCCTTGGAGTATATATAGAGGCTGAAGATTGAAAGAAGCGGCTAGAAGCAATACACACGCGCAAGACATTCAAAATATTCTAAGCTTTCTTTCATCTGAAATTCATTGTGTTTACTATTAGCTTTTTAGAAGCAAATCTCTTGTAAACAATTCTTTGATAAACAGTTTGTTTAGTTCCTTTAGGAGATCAAGGTTGATCGGATCCTAGAGAAGACTAAGAGAGTGAATCTTAGTGGTGATTCCTTTAGGAGATCAAGGTTGATCGGATCCTAGAGAAGACTAAGAGAGTGAATCTTAGTGTGAGCTAAGTCAGTGTAATTGTTAGTCACTTGTAGGTTTCAAGTGCAGTTGTAACTCTTACCTGATTAGTGGATTGCCTTCATTCTAAGAAGGAAGAAATCACCTTAACGGGTGGACTGGAGTAGCTTGAGTGATTTATCAAGTGAACCAGGATAAAATCCTTGTGTGCTTTTCTATCTCTTATCTTTAGCACTTAAGTTCTCAAAGATTTGTCAAAATCTTTAAGGTGGTAGTTTTGTACTGAAAACGTTATTCAAACCCCCCCCTTTCTACCGTTTTTCATACCTTCATTAGCATGTAATTCCACCTCTCCAAAAACATTCAGTAGATGAATCATCTACCATTGTCAGCCGAAGCCTCAGAAAACATTTTTCCCAATCAAACACAAACAAGTGCATAAACAGTAAATCAATGTCGAAAGCGTCGACCCTAAGCATTAACTAGAGATTCAGTGAGAAGCCCTCACCTGAAGATTCTCCAGGATGATCTCTAACGCTCCTTCACAATCAAAGCCTTGCTCCGCTGGAATTCCTCAAAATCACCTTTAGAGCAAAACCGCAGAAATACTATCAGAATCTATCGAAACTAAGCTATCAATACTTACTAAGGTTACACGAAGTAATCATACTCCGAGGTACGATAATCTAGCGCGAAAGGACAAGTTTTCGGAAAAAGGAATTTTCCTCCCTCCCCCTAGAGTGCTCGGCCACTTTGGTTAATGGTAGGGTTCGATTTTTCTTCGATCAAACTTGGTTTTTATGCTATCATTAGCCGTAACTAAGGGTATTCTGAACTCGGAAAAATTATCGGATCAAAAACTGTCGCAGGGGTATTTTGGTCATGATTTTTAACTTAGAATTTCAAAACTGAAATCCCAAAAAGCCAAATTTGACAGGGACGTTACTAACGACGTTTATGACAACTAATCCTACTAGCACTAAGCTAAGGCGATAGTTTTCAGCCTAAAGGTTGAAGCTTTACTCCCAAAAATGGGTATTTAGGCATAAATTGATTCCGGCGGAAATCTGGCGCATAACGGAAAATCTAATCCGGCAGAAGTGATCTTGGGCATGTAAGGAAGAGGTTTAGAATCAAAATGAAATATTCAGGATAGTTTTTGCAAAAAACCTCAAAACTATCAGCTCAGAAAAGTCTACAAAAAGCTATGGAAAAAGCGATCAGAGGTAAGGATTAGCGACTATACCTCGAAACCTTGAAGCAGCAACTGATTGATCGACGATCAAGCAAGAAATGAAGAAAATCTCTCCTCCTCCTTCCCTTGTGAAACTCGCGGCTTTGAGAGAGAAAATGGGTATGGTTTTGTGTTTTTTTCTCATTTCTTGGCTATATATAGAGGTTGGCAAAACGCGGTAAAATGAAAGTTCGCGAATCTGATTTTTCTGGCTTCATTCTCCATGAATTCTAAGATATGTTTTGGCAAAAGAATTCCAAAACTATAAAGAGGTCTCCTTGTATTTTTGGCGACTAATGCATAATCGGTATAAAACTATTTTACCCGATAAGTTGCTTTTTGCATCGGATGTCGGAATAGAAAACTTCCTTCTGAAGAAAGATTGAAATCATCAAGAGAAATGGGTGTACGCGTGTAGAATCTTCATTTGAAGCTCTGAATAGAAAAAGTCTTCATTGTCGAGTGATTCTAGGGTTTTGAAATACCAGGGTTTCGGTTTCGGCAAACTTCCGATGATTGGAATCGGACGTTCGTAGATCCTAGAGTTTTCGCCTCGAAACGATTTTGATATATGGAAAAAGAGAAGTTCTAACATTTCTCTGAAGATTTTTGGAATTAACTTCCATCATGCCTAAAGTGAAAACTAGCTATATACTAGGGTTTCTGACCTAGGTTTTAAGCGTATAACGATCGTCTATAACTTAAATCGACTTCGATACAATCCT
>NC_080043.1:44116122-44236509 GCF_012489685.1 Lotus japonicus
AGAAACTCTGAAGGCCATGTTCTTCCCTCTGAGTTCAGAATCAGAAGATACAATGGTCAGAGGATCTGTGCTTTCCCTCTGACTCTGATCAACCGGCTTCACGAGTTCCAATATGAAGTATTCCCCTGATCAGAGGTCTCCTAGGTTAAAAGGTCAAGTCGCTATCCAAGTACAAAAGCAAGTGTACCTTCCTGACGACCTACCTAACGTTCTCAGCCACAACAGAAGCTGGATTTTCCAGAACTGCCCTCCAACGGTAGCATTTCCCATGCAACGCTCAACCCTAATCCTTGGAGTATATATAGAGGCTGAAGATTGAAAGAAGCGGCTAGAAGCAATACACACGCGCAAGACATTTCAAAAATATTCTAAGCTTTCTTTCATCTGAAATTCATTGTGTTTACTATTAGCTTTTTAGAAGCAAATCTCTTGTAAACAATTCTTTGATAAACAGTTTGTTTAGTTCCTTTAGGAGATCAAGGTTGATCGGATCCTAGAGAAGACTAAGAGAGTGAATCTTAGTGGTGATTCCTTTAGGAGATCAAGGTTGATCGGATCCTAGAGAAGACTAAGAGAGTGAATCTTAGTGTGAGCTAAGTCAGTGTAATTGTTAGTCACTTGTAGGTTTCAAGTGCAGTTGTAACTCTTACCTGATTAGTGGATTGCCTTCATTCTAAGAAGGAAGAAATCACCTTAACGGGTGGACTGGAGTAGCTTGAGTGATTTATCAAGTGAACCAGGATAAAATCCTTGTGTGCTTTTCTATCTCTTATCTTTAGCACTTAAGTTCTCAAAAGATTTGTCAAAATCTTTAAGGTGGTAGTTTTGTACTGAAAACGTTATTCAAACCCCCCTTTCTACCGTTTTTCATACCTTCAATTGGTATCAGAGCGCAAGTTTGATTACCACACCTAACAGTGTTCAGTGATCCGGGCCGGTGTGAAAAACAATGGCTGCCACCACCAGTGAACTCAAAGAGATGGTTACAACGCAAAGCCTCCTATGTTCGACGGTCAAAGGTTCGAATATTGGAAAGATAGACTGGAAAGCTTTCTTTCTGGGTTTCGATGCAGATCTCTGGGATATTATTGTGGATGGCTATGAGCGTCCAGTTGATGCAGATGGCAAGAAGATCCCAAGGTCAGAGATGACTGCAGATCAAAAGAAGCTGTACTCACAACATCACAAAGCAAGAGCAATTCTTCTAAGTGCTATTTCCTATGAAGAGTACCAGAAGATTACAGATCGTGAGTTTGCTAAAGGCATTTTTGATTCTCTGAAGATGTCTCATGAAGGAAACAAGAAAGTCAAAGAATCAAAGGCATTGTCTTTGATCCAAAAGTATGAATCCTTCATCATGGAGCCAAATGAGTCCATTGAAGAAATGTTCTCCCAGATTTCAATTGCTTGTAGCTGGCATACGACCTCTCAACAAGAGCTACACAACAAAAGATCATGTCATAAGGGTCATCAGGTGTCTTCCTGAAAGTTGGATGCCTTTGGTGACTTCAATAGAGCTCACGAGAGACGTTGAGAATATGAGTTTAGAAGAACTCATCAGCATTTTGAAATGCCATGAGCTGAAACGCTCAGAGATGCAAGATCTGAGGAAAAAAGTCCATAGCCTTGAAATCCAAATCTGAAAAGGCTAAGGTTGAGAAGTCAAAGGCTCTTCAAGCTGAAGAAGAAGAATCTGAAGAAGCATCAGAAGATTCTGATGAAGATGAGCTGACTCTGATCTCCAAGAGACTCAACCGCGTCTGGAAGCACAGGCAGAGCAAGTTCAAAGGCTCTGGAAAGGCAAAAGGAAAGTATGAGTCCTCAGGCCAGAAGAAGTCTTCAATCAAGGAAGTCACATGTTTTGAGTGCAAAGAATCTGGGCACTACAAAAGTGATTGTCCAAAGTTGAAGAAAGACAAGAAGCCAAAGAAGCACTTCAAGACGAAGAAGAGTCTGATGGTGACATTCGATGAATCAGAGTCAGAGGATGTTGACTCTGATGGTGAAGTCCAAGGACTCATGGCAATTGTCAAAGACAAGGAAGCAGAGTCAAAGGAAGCTGTTGACTCTGACTCAGAATCAGAAGGAGATCCTAACTCAGACGATGAAAATGAGGTATTTGCTTCTTTCTCTACCTCTGAACTGAAACATGCTTTGTCTGATATCATGGATAAGTATAACTCTTTATTGTCTAAGCATAAAAAGTTGAAAAAGAACTTATCTGCTGTCTCCAAGACTCCTTCTGAACATGAGAAAATTATTTCAGATTTGAAAAATGAAAATCATGCTTTGGTAAATTCTAACTCTGTGCTTAAGAACCAGATTGCTAAGTTAGAAGAAATTGTTGCCTGTGATGCCTCTGATAGTAGAAATGAATCCAAGTATGAAAAGTCTTTTCAAAGATTCCTAGCTAAAAGCGTGGATAGAAGCCTAATGGCTTCAATGATCTATGGCGTAAGCAGAAATGGAATGCATGGCATTGGCTATTCTAAACCAATTAGAAATGAGCCTTCTGTGTCTAAAGCTAAATCCTTGTATGAATGCTTTGTTCCCTCTGGTACCATATTGCCTGATCCTGTACCTGCTAAAGTTGCTATACATCCTCTTAAAAAGGGATCTTTCTCTATGACTAAATATCATGCAAGTATTCCTTTAAAATATTATGTTGAGACACCCAAGGTGATCAGAACCTCTGGGGTAACTAACAAAAGAGGACCCAGAAAGTGGGTACCTAAGGACAAGATTATCTATGTTGCAGATATCCTTGATAGCTCCACTGAAACACCAATCATGGTATCTAGACAGTGGATGCTCGCGTCACATGACGGGAGAAAAGCGTATGTTCCGAGAGCTGAAACTTAAGCCTGGAGGCGAAGTTGGCTTCGGAGGAAATGAAAAGGGTAAAATTGTTGGTACTGGTACTATTTGTGTAGATAGTAGTCCATGCATTGATAATGTTTTATTGGTAGACGGCTTAACACATAACTTATTGTCTATAAGTCAATTAGCTGACAAGGGTTATGATGTTATATTCAATCAAAAGTCCTGCCGAGCAGTAAGTCAGATCGATGGCTCTGTTCTATTTAACAGCAAGAGGAAGAACAACATCTATAAGATCAGATTATCTGAGTTGGAGGCTCAGAATGTGAAGTGCCTTCTGTCTGTTAATGAAGAGCAGTGGGTATGGCATAGACGGTTAGGGCATGCCAGTATGAGAAAGATTTCTCAGCTGAGCAAGCTAAACCTTGTCAGGGGCTTACCCAATCTGAAGTTCGCTTCAGACGCTCTTTGTGAAGCATGTCAGAAAGGCAAATTCACAAAAGTCCCTTTCAAGGCAAAGAATGTTGTCTCAACCTCAAGGCCGTTGGAACTTCTGCATATCGACCTTTTTGGACCAGTGAAAACTGAGTCTATAGGTGGCAAGAGATATGGGATGGTTATAGTTGATGACTATAGCCGCTGGACATGGGTAAAGTTTCTAACCCGCAAGGATGAGTCTCATGCTGTGTTCTCTACCTTCATTGCTCAAGTGCAAAACGAGAAGGCTTGTAGGATTGTGCGTGTCAGAAGTGACCATGGTGGAGAGTTTGAGAATGACAAGTTTGAGAGTCTGTTTGATTCCTATGGAATTGCCCATGATTTCTCTTGTCCCAGAACTCCTCAACAAAATGGTGTTGTTGAGAGGAAGAACAGAACTCTTCAGGAGATGGCTAGAACCATGCTCCAAGAAACTGGCATGGCTAAGCACTTTTGGGCAGAGGCAGTAAATACAGCATGTTACATTCAGAACAGAATCTCTGTGAGACCAATTCTGAATAAGACTCCTTATGAATTGTGGAAGAACATAAAACCCAACATTTCTTATTTTCATCCTTTTGGCTGTGTTTGTTATGTTCTCAATACTAAGGATAGATTGCATAAATTTGATGCTAAGTCTTCTAAGTGTCTATTACTTGGTTATTCTGATAGATCTAAAGGTTTTAGATTTTATAATACTGATGCTAAGACTATTGAAGAATCTATTCATGTTAGATTTGATGATAAGCTTGACTCTGACCAGTCAAAGCTAGTTGAAAAGTTTGCAGATTTAAGCATTAATGTTTCTGACAAAGGCAAAGCTCCAGAGGAAGTTGAGCCAGAGGAAGATGAACCAGAGGAAGAAGCTGGTCCCTCTAACTCACAAACTCTGAAGAAGAGCAGAATCACTGCAGCTCACCCTAAGGAATTGATTCTGGGCAACAAAGATGAACCAGTCAGAACCAGATCTGCCTTCAGACCCTCTGAAGAGACCTTGCTGAGTCTGAAAGGATTGGTGTCCTTAATTGAACCCAAGTCCATAGATGAAGCTCTTCAGGACAAGGATTGGATTCTGGCCATGGAAGAAGAATTGAATCAATTTTCCAAGAACGATGTTTGGAGCTTAGTGAAGAAGCCTGAGAGTGTCCATGTTATTGGAACGGAATGGGTATTCAGAAACAAGCTGAATGAGAAAGGAGATGTAGTCAGAAACAAGGCAAGGCTAGTTGCTCAAGGCTACAGCCAGCAGGAAGGAATAGACTACACTGAAACATTTGCTCCGGTAGCAAGACTGGAGGCAATCAGACTGTTGATCTCCTTCTCAGTAAATCACAACATAGTTCTACATCAGATGGACGTAAAGAGTGCCTTCCTAAATGGTTATATCTCAGAGGAAGTCTATGTTCATCAACCCCCAGGTTTTGAAGATGAAAAGAAACCAGACCATGTGTTCAAATTGAAGAAATCACTCTACGGTCTGAAGCAAGCTCCCAGAGCATGGTATGAGAGACTTAGCTCATTCCTTCTGGAGAATGAGTTTGTAAGGGGTAAAGTAGATACAACTCTGTTTTGCAAGACTTATAAAGATGATATCTTAATTGTGCAAATTTATGTTGATGATATTATATTTGGTTCTGCTAATCAATCTCTATGCAAAGAATTTTCTGAGATGATGCAGGCTGAATTTGAGATGAGTATGATGGGAGAATTAAAGTACTTTCTGGGAATACAAGTTGATCAAACACCAGAAGGAACATATATCCATCAGAGCAAGTACACTAAAGAACTTCTGAAGAAGTTCAATATGCTGGAATCTACAGTGGCCAAGACTCCAATGCATCCTACATGCATTTTGGAGAAAGAAGATAAAAGTGGTAAAGTATGTCAGAAGCTCTATCGTGGAATGATAGGTTCACTTCTATACTTAACTGCATCTAGGCCAGACATATTATTTAGTGTTCACTTATGTGCTCGTTTCCAATCAGATCCAAGGGAAACCCACTTAACTGCTGTTAAGAGGATCCTAAGGTATCTGAAAGGCACCACTAACCTTGGCTTGATGTATAAGAAAACATCAGAGTATAAGCTTTCAGGTTATTGTGATGCTGATTATGCTGGAGATAGAACAGAGAGAAAAAGTACTTCCGGAAATTGTCAATTTCTGGGAGGCAATCTAGTCTCATGGGCAAGCAAGAGGCAATCAACCATTGCACTATCAACTGCAGAGGCAGAATATATCTCAGCAGCAATATGCAGCACTCAGATGCTCTGGATGAAACATCAGCTGGAGGATTATCAGATCCTTGAGAGCAATATCCCAATTTATTGTGATAACACTGCTGCAATCTCGTTGAGCAAGAATCCTATCTTGCATTCAAGGGCAAAGCACATTGAGGTAAAGTATCACTTCATTAGAGATTATGTGCAGAAGGGCGTACTTCTTCTGAAGTTTGTTGATACTGACCATCAATGGGCAGATATCTTTACAAAGCCCTTAGCTGAAGATAGATTTAATTTTATTCTGAAAAATCTAAACATGGACTTTTGTCCAGAGTGAAGATGGATCAGAACCTCTGACTATGATACTTCTTGATCAGAAGATGTCTAGTCCAGAAGGTAACTCAATCAGAGTGTGTGTGCCCACTGGTACTGACTCTGAAGCTGAGACAACAACACGTGTGTCAGAATTTCTGGTGCATAATTCCTTGTGCCCGTGTGACAGTCTGTTATGATTGCGTGTAGATATGCTTATCTCCTGTGTGTGATTGTGTATTTTACTATCTATCTTTAATTTTCAACCGTTGATCTTAAAGTGCTTTTTGAATCAACAACGGTTATTTGATAAAACCCACTATACACACACGTTCTCGTTCACTTCCGGTTTTCACTCACGCACTCTCTGCTTTTCAAAACCGCCTCTTTCTTGAATTCTCTCTCGATTTCTCTTCATCCTTCAAACTTCATTTTCTACCTCAAACCTTCAACCTCTTCAAAATGGTGAGACAAACCAGAAGATCTGCTGCAGATGCACCTCAGTTCCCTCACATGGTAGTCGGTTTGGCAACGGGTCAAAGGGGCTCTGAGAACCCGGCACAAGAACAAGTTCAAGCTCAAGAGCAAATTGTTCCAATTGCAGAACGGGGCTGTGCCGTTCACTGTGTATTTGCTCCTGAGGAACTCCAAGTCCTAGCAGAATGGAGATTCAACCTCGATAACTTGGCTGCAAATGGGTTTGATCTTCGTCCTGAAGTCCAAGCTCAAGGTTGGGGAAATTATTTCAACCGACTTCAAGGACCGGTATATGAGAAATTGGTAAAGGAATTCTGGAAGCACGCAGACTGCGATGATACTCAAGTGGTCTCTCACATTCTTGGCAGGAAGATCATCATCACTGAGAAGTCATTCGTGAATCTGCTAGGAGCAGAAACTGCTTATGGGTATCGGTTCCAACTGACGGAATCCAAGCTGAAACCCAGCACCAAAGACAAAGTCAACAAGGCCCTGTACACCACCTTCCAACCGGGCAAGACGAGTTACAAGGTGATGGACCTTCACCCCAAACTCAGGATCTGGCACAAGATCCTGCTCAACTGCATCAATCAGAGACCGAAGGGCAGTTCTCCAGACTACATCAACTTCAACCAGAAGGCGATGTTGTTCTTCATCCAAGATCAGGAGAAGATCTGCCTTCCCTACTTCCTGTTCTCCTACTTGAAGGAATGCATCAGGAAGTCTCGCACCACCGCCTCCATCAAGTCTGCAATCAAATATATCCCTTTTGGGAGGCTGCTCTCAGACTTTCTCATTGAAAGCAACTTGGTGCAAGATTTGATCAATACTGGTTGCACAGAGGATTTGAGCACAATTGTCAGTGATGTCTTCACTGCAAACTCCTTGAAGAAGATGGGCTTAATCCAGAAGAAGATTGCTCCTGCTCGTGAAGACACATCCTCTGAGATCAGAAGCAGAAGGATGCCTCTGAATGACTACCCTCTGTGGACACAAGCAGACCATCCTGAAGCCATCAGATGCTATGTTGAAGACCTCAGGGCTCAAGGTTTCGAAATTGACCTTGATGATTTCGTCAGCAGACTACCACCAGCTCCAGAGTTTCCTTCTCCTCCCAAGAGGAAAGCTCAGAGGAAGATGGTTCTGGACGAATCCTCTGAAGAATCTGATGTCCCTCTGGTCAAGACGACAAAGAGAAAGCCTGATGATGGTGATGATGATGATAGTGAGGATGGTCCTCCCCAGAAGAAGAAGAAGAAAGTCAGAATCGTGGTGAAGCCTACTCGGGTGGAACCAGTTGCTGCAGTGGTCAGAAGGACTGAACCTCCTGCCAGAGTGACTCGATCATCAGCACATTCAAGTAAGCCTGCACTTGCTTTTGATGATGATTTGAATTTATTTGATGCACTTCCTATTTCTGCCTTGCTCCAACACTCCTCAAATCCCCTCACTCCTATTCCTGAATCCCAGCCAGCCGCACAAACCACCTCTCCACCACATTCCCCAAGATCCTCTTTCTTTCAACCTTCTCCTACTGAAGCACCACTCTGGAATTTGCTTCAGAGTCAACCCTCTAGGTCAGAAGAACCAACATCTCTCCTTACCATTCCATACGACCCATTATCTTCTGAACCAATCGTCCAAGACCAACCTGAGCCCAACCAACCAGAACCACAACCCAGAACGTCTGATCACTCTGCTCCCAGAGCATCAGAACGTCCTGCTGCCAGAACCACGGATACAGACTCATCAACTGCCTTCACACCTGTATCCTTCCCAATCAATGTTATTGACTCTCCTCCCTCCAATACCTCTGAATCAATTAGAAAATTCATGGAGGTTAGAAAAGAAAAGGTATCTGCCTTGGAAGAATATTACCTTACCTGTCCAAGCCCTAGGAGATATCCTGGCCCTAGACCTGAACGTCTAGTTGACCCAGATGAACCTATCTTGGCTAATCCTATCCAAGAGGCAGACCCCTTAGTTCCACAAGCTCACCCTGTCCCTGACCCACAAGAGCCCATTCAACCAGACCCTGCACCCGAACAATCAGTGTCTAACCAATCCTCGGTTAGATCACCTCACCCTC
This sequence comes from Lotus japonicus, assembly GCF_012489685.1. NCBI lineage: Eukaryota > Viridiplantae > Streptophyta > Magnoliopsida > Fabales > Fabaceae > Lotus > Lotus japonicus. The sequence goes on from NC_080043.1 coordinate 44,124,518, forward strand.
TGGTTGAAACTTCAGACCCTCACCTTGGAACCTCTGAACCCAATGCTCCCATGATTAACATTGGTTCTCCACAAGGTGCCTCTGAAGCTCATAGCAGCAATCACCCAGCCTCTCCTGAACCCAACCTCTCCATAATTCCCTATACTCACCTTCAACCCACATCTCTCTCTGAGTGCATCAATATCTTCTATCATGAAGCCTCCTTGAGGCTCCGCAATGTGCACGGTCAGACTGATCTTAGTGAGAATGCTGAAAATGTGGCTGATGAGTGGAACAATCTGAGCACTTGGCTAGTGGCTCAAGTTCCGATTATGATGCAGCTCCTGCATGCAGAGGGCAGTCAGAGCATTGAGGCTGCAAAGCAAAGGCTTGCTAGAAGGGTGGCTCTTCATGAATTAGAACAGAGAAATAAGCTTCTTGAAGCTATTGAAGAAGCCAAGAGAAAGAAAGAGCAAGCAGAAGAAGCTGCACGTCAAGCAGCAGCTCAGGCTGAACAAGCCAAACTTGAGGCAGAGCGTCTTGAAGCTGAGGCTGAGGCAGAGCGACTTGCACCAGTTGTGTTTACTCCTGCTGCTTCTGCTTCCATTCCAGATCCTCAAGCGGCTCAGAATGTTCCTTCCAGCTCTACTCAGACAAGCTCATCCAGACTCGACATCATGGAACAACGTCTTGACACTCATGAATCCATGCTGATTGAGATGAAGCAAATGATGATGGAACTTCTGCGACGCACTGACAAACCTTAGTTTAGGATCTCTTCTTTTTCTTTCTTTTTGTTTAACGTTATTTTATTCAAACTCTGTTTCCTTTTTATTTACTTATTCTATTCTATTTGTTTGTGATTATATATGCATATCCTTATATATATTTGTGTCACATATGTTTGCAAAAATCTCGTTTTATTCATAATTGTTTTGTGTTTACAACATATTTCTTTACATCATATAAATCTAGAATGGAGGATCCCTCCTCATTCTTCTGCACTCCTGGCGCTGCTCTGACCTATCCTTCTCCAGACGATCCAGTACATGCTGGATGTTGTTGAGCCTGATCTTTAGCTCATCCCTCTCCAGAATCTCTTCTGAAGTCTTGAGCTTCTCTTCCAAACTCTCTTTCTCTTCCAGCAGCTTGAGTTCAAGCCGGCTGAGTTCTTGCACCTCCTCCACGAAGGCAAGAAATTCCTTCAGATCTCTCTCCAACTCTGGACGCAGGTCCTCTTCCAGCAGTGTCCGTGTCAGCTCCGCGATGGTCGTTGCACCCTCTGGATGCCTGATGTTCAGGAACAAGTCCTCTTCAAAGGCCTTCTTCCTCAGCTCTTCTAGTGCTACGTTGTATGATGCCATTTTTTTCTGAAAATTATTCGAGGTGTGAAGCTTACCTTTCTCTCCAACGCTTTTTATAGGCTTCACTTTCTCTCTGAAAGTTAATGCTCTTACAGTTTCTCGAGGTTAAGTTCTTGGTAACTGACCCTTCTATTTACTCACTTGACCGGTGGTAAACGTTCATCCCTTGCATTAACTCTTCTATTTATTTTCGCCTAACTCTGATTCTTACATCGTTTTCATTTTCTTTTAAACTTAGACCTTCTCTAAGGGGGAGTACCTTGTACTTCAAGCTAAGTTTTTCACACCCCAAGCTTTTTGCTTATGACAAAAAGGGCGAGTAAACCCAGTTTTTGATATGTAAGATGTGTTAGTGTGATTTATTTTTCTTTTGGAGAATTTAAGAGTTCCACCTTCATGACCATAGATGTGTCACTGGGCAAATACAAGGAATACATTTCACTTCTTCTGAAGTGATTCTAAGTTGACTCTGATACCCAAGACTCTGATACCTTGTCCATGACTCTGATCACTTATGCGCTCTGATTATTCGTTTTTCATCTATGTCATAAGTTTTTCACTCTGAACTCTTACATCATTTAGCTCAGAATCTAGACTTTACTAACGTTTTCATCAAGTATTAGATTCAGGGGGAGCTAAACTCAGAATCAAGCAGTGACTTGAATTCAGAATGAGCAAGAAAAACTATTCACATCAGGATAAGTCTTATTCTATATCTCTAAACTCTGAGTGAATTCAGTTTAATGTTTAAGAATTGTTCATCAAAAATCTTAGTTTTGTCATCATCAAAAAGGGGGAGATTGTAAGATCAAGTTTTGATCTAGTAGTACAACTCTATGTTTTGATGATTACAAGTTAACCTTTTGATATGAACAATTGTGGTACTCTAACGTGTTTTTCTGAGTGTGCTATTTACAGGCTCTGACCTCAACTCAATCTCACACAAATCAGAAGCACTGTGTATAAAGGGTAACCCAAGCAACGCTTTCGCATTCACCATGTTCAGTATGAACAGTGGAAAAGCTTCAGAAGTTCTGAAGCTATACAAACTCTGATGTGGACTCAGTCGCTAGAAGCTCTGAAGATCCAGAAGTTCTGATAACCAAGAAACACTGAAGGTTCAGATGTTCCGATGGTGTAGAAGACTCTGAAGATCCAGAAGCAGAATAGTGGAAACTCTGAAGTCCAGAAGCAAGAAACTCTGAAGGCCATGTTCTTCCCTCTGAGTTCAGAATCAGAAGATACAATGGTCAGAGGATCTGTGCTTTCCCTCTGACTCTGATCAACCGGCTTCACGAGTTCCAATATGAAGTATTCCCCTGATCAGAGGTCTCCTAGGTTAAAAGGTCAAGTCGCTATCCAAGTACAAAAGCAAGTGTACCTTCCTGACGACCTACCTAACGTTCTCAGCCACAGCAGAAGCTGGATTTTCCAGAACTGCCCTCCAACGGTAGCATTTCCCATGCAACGCTAAACCCTAATCCTTGGAGTATATATAGAGGCTGAAGATTGAAAGAAGCGGCTAGAAGCAATACACACGCGCAAGACATTCAAAATATTCTAAGCTTTCTTTCATCTGAAATTCATTGTGTTTACTATTAGCTTTTTAGAAGCAAATCTCTTGTAAACAATTCTTTGATAAACAGTTTGTTTAGTTCCTTTAGGAGATCAAGGTTGATCGGATCCTAGAGAAGACTAAGAGAGTGAATCTTAGTGGTGATTCCTTTAGGAGATCAAGGTTGATCGGATCCTAGAGAAGACTAAGAGAGTGAATCTTAGTGTGAGCTAAGTCAGTGTAATTGTTAGTCACTTGTAGGTTTCAAGTGCAGTTGTAACTCTTACCTGATTAGTGGATTGCCTTCATTCTAAGAAGGAAGAAATCACCTTAACGGGTGGACTGGAGTAGCTTGAGTGATTTATCAAGTGAACCAGGATAAAATCCTTGTGTGCTTTTCTATCTCTTATCTTTAGCACTTAAGTTCTCAAAAGATTTGTCAAAATCTTTAAGGTGGTAGTTTTGTACTGAAAACGTTATTCAAACCCCCCCTTTCTACCGTTTTTCATACCTTCATTAGCATGTAATTCACTCTCAAAAACATTCAGTAGATGAATCATCTACATTGTCAGCCGAAGCCTCAGAAAACATTTTTCCAATCAAACACAAACAAGTGCATAAACAGTAAATCAATGTCGAAAGCGTCGACCCTAAGCATTAACTAGAGATTCAGTGAGAAGCCCTCACCTGAAGATTCTCCAGGATGATCTTCTAACGCTCCCTCACAATCAAAGCCTTGCTCCGCTGGGAATTCCTCAAAATCACCTTTAGAGCAAAACCGCAGAAATACTATCAGAATCTATCGGAAACTAAGCTATCAATACTTACTAAGGTTACACGAAGTAATACATACTCCGAGGTACGATAATCTAGCGCGAAAGGACAAGTTTTCGAAAAAAGGAATTTTCCTCCCTCCCCCTAGAGTGCTCGGCCACTTTGGTTAATGGTAGGGTTCGATTTTTCTTCGATCAAACTTGGTTTTTATGCTATCATTAGCCGTAACTAAGGGTATTCTGAACTCGGAAAAATTATCGGATCAAAAACTGTCGCAGGGGTATTTTGGTCATGATTTTTAACTTAGAATTTCAAAACTGAAATCCCAAAAAGCAAATTTGACAGGGACGTTACTAACGACGTTTATGACAACTAATCCTACTAGCACTAAGCTAAGGCGATAGTTTTCAGCCTAAAGGTTGAAGCTTTACTCCAAAAATGGGTATTTAAGGCATAAATTGATTCCGGCGGAAATCTGGCGGCATAACGGAAAATCTAATCCGGCAGAAGTGATCTTGGGCATGTAAGGAAGAGGTTTAGAATCAAAAATGAAATATTCAGGATAGTTTTGCAAAAACCTCAAAACTATCAGCTCAGAAAAGTCTACAAAAAAGCTATGGAAAAAGCGATCAGAGGTAAGGATTAGCGACTATACCTCGAAACCTTGAAGCAGCAACTGATTGATCGACGATCAAGCAAGAAATGAAGAAAATCTCTCCTCCTCCTTCCCTTGTGAAACTCGCGGCTTTGAGAGAGAAAATGGGTATGGTTTTGTGTTTTTTTCTCATTTCTTGGCTATATATAGAGGTTGGCAAAACGCGGTAAAATGAAAGTTTCGCGAATCTGATTTTTCTGGCTTCATTCTCCATGAATTCTAAGATATGTTTTGGCAAAAGAATTCCAAAACTATAAAGAGGTCTCCTTGTATTTTTGGCGACTAATGCATAATCGGTATAAAACTATTTTACCCGATAAGTTGCTTTTTGCATCGGATGTCGGAATAGAAAACTTCCTTCTGAAGAAAGATTGAAATCATCAAGAGAAATGGGTGTACGCGTGTAGAATCTTCATTTGAAGCTCTGAATAGAAAAAGTCTTCATTGTCGAGTGATTCTAGGGTTTTGAAATACCAGGGTTTCGGTTTCGGCAAACTTCCGATGATTGGAATCGGACGTTCGTAGATCCTAGAGTTTCGCCTCGAAACGACTGTGATATATGGAAAAAGAGAAGTTCTAACATTTCTCTGAAGATTTTTGGAATTAACTTCCATCATGCCTATAAGTGAAAACTAGCTATATACTAGGGTTTCTGACCTAGGTTTTAAGCGTATAACGATCGGTCTATAACTTAAATCGACTTCGATACAATCCTTTGACTTTTCCTGAACTTTCTCCTTCATAAATTTATTTCATTTGGTAAACTCTAGTTCAGGTTTCCCTTCACGATACATCAACCCTAATCGTGAATAGGATTCTATTTAGTTGGCATAAGTTTAAAAACTTGGGCCTTACAAAAAGAATATAAGGTGCAAGAGATCAAGGATAGAGAAAAAGTACACAATTATTTTATCATGGTTCCCTTGATGAATCACTCAAGCTAATCCAGTCCACCCGTTAAAGTGATTTCGTCCTTCTTAGAATGAAGGCAATCAAATATTCAAAGATTGTTACAACTGCACTAGCACACCTTGCTCAGTGATTAACAACCTATGAACTAGCAACACTAAGACAACCTTGTCTTAGTCTTCTCAAGAATACTGACATCACCGGTCTCTCAAGGAAAATACAAACAAAGTTTTTGAAGGTTTGATTTACAAAGAAATGCTTCTGAAATAAGCTAAGGTAAATGTAACACCCCGATTTCGGTGGCGTCACTTTAGTAACCAAAAGAAACTTAATGCGGAAAAACGTGAATATTTTTTTTTTTGATAATATAAACAAGACTAAAATAAATAAACGCAAATGCGAGAGATAGCAGAACTAATACACAATATATATTACAGCCCCCGCTGTAAGTAGCAACCTCGTCACGAGTAACCTCTAGTGACGGAAAAGAGAAAGATGTAACGCCCGTAGGCAATATGTACAAACCAAATATAAAGGTGAAGTGTCCGCAACACCATCCCTCAAAACTGAGAATAAGCTGACCCAATGGCCTGAAAATAAGACCTCCTAAGTCCAACCAACTCTCTGTGATTCCCGTAAGGAAACCACACAAAAAGCTATCGGTGGGAAACTACCATGTCCCAAAGGAAACAAATGAAGCAATGACTGTCAGAGCTAAGACTCTACTCCTACACTAATCCTATCTCGAGGAGCTCACGCCAGCACTAAAAACTATGTGCCAGCATGATCGTCGTCTAAATCAGAATCCAGAACGACTAAGTCTATATGCACTACCCGTCCTCCCCTCGCAACCGCAATGCGCTCCGGTGCTGGACTCACGGGCCTAGGGCCCGAACCCTGATCATCAATGGTCGCAACGGCAGGTGAGCTAGACTCTGATGAAGTCACTCCCACCGGCTCCTCCTCTGAGGGGTCCTCCTCATCTGAAGATAACGGTGGTGGTGGTGGTCCTCCTGTTCCTGGTCCGCAATGCACGCCGGGCGGCAGGTTGAAACTGACGGAGCACCTCCTCAACACTCCCTCTACCAAGAGTCCTCCCCTATCTACCCTATCCTCCATGATCCGCCCCGAGTACGTCGCTCGATGGCTAGCGGGGTCAACCACCCACGAACCGGGGTCGTCCTGGTCAATCATCTCGTATCTAATCCCCCCCGAAGGGTGGACCATTGTGAACCAGTCCGCAATGGACATCTGACAAAAGGCGTTGTCCGCCAAAACACACACAGAAGACGCGAGGGTCAACTCCAAAGAATTATGTAATTAATACCACCAATAGATACAAAGAGATAGCCACTTAGGCTTATAACTAGGGATAACATCCTAGGGTTGCATACTCCACAGTGAACATAAACAACAACAATAACAAATAGCATGCATCAGATAAGATTAACAATTATCAACCACACTCAACAACTAAGTCAGTATGCATGTTGCATGATATGCTAATGACGGTTAACCCAGTTAACCACATGCATTCCGGAAAGGGATGGACATCAAACGGATCAGCCCTAACACCAGCCACGGTGGGACCATTTCGGCCCGCGTGCCTCTTACTCCAACAACAGCGATAGTCAGATCAGCAGTAAACCCGTAGGTCTGCCATTTCGGTCTGCTACAAGAGTCGTCTACAAACGCTCTTACACGGCATTCCGGGTCTTATGACCATTTTGGAAACCGACGAGGTCCAGAGTACGTCCTGTGTTAATACCTCATTAATGTTGCATGAATGCAGGATGATTAGTCAAACAACGTCTCCGAATCTCACTCGACACGTCGCCACGTGTTCTAGCTAAATTAAAGTCTCTAAAAGCTTACCCTAAGGTAACAGTCGATTCTGCGACAAAAGACACATCTTCACAACAACACATAACTCATGATGATCTTCAAATCATCCGACTCATCTCAATCCGATGGTCAAAACTGCTCAACGAGCAAGAGTATCAACATACTCGGAAACTATCAATTTCCCGGACTTATCCCCAGGATAGTCCAACAACACAGCTGCTCCAACAGCACAAGAGCATCAACATACTCAATACTTCTCAACTTCCTCAACACTTGGATCCGACAACACTTCTCGTTTTCCAAAAACTAAGATTTGCATCCTAAGCTTCCTTTCGAGTTTGTTATCATTATTTGAAGATTTAGAGGTTGTTTGATGTCTTATGAGTTTTCTTTACAAAATAATATCCTTTTAATCTTATCGTGAATCTTATAAGTTCCCGGGATCTCCTAATCCCCAAATAACACCAGAGAATGTCTCGATCCATGGAACACCATAACAAGGCCCGAATCTCATTCGTCCTATCAAACTTTCTCAAAACTCTCAAAATAAAATCGGCATGACCTGCCCGCTATTCTCACTACTCAGAATCACAGATTTCATTGCAAAAGCATAATTAACTCAGCACAACCAATCAACATGTCATATATCAACATATTAAGCAATAACCACGTAGCACTTAGCATATATGGCATGCATCACACATCCTAAATTACCCAATTAGCACTTAGCATGTAATTCACTTTCAAAAGCATTCAGTAGATGAATCATCTACATTGTCAGCCGAAGCCTCAGAAAACATTTTTCCAATCAAACACAAACAGGTGCATAAACAGTAAATCAATGTCGAAAGCATCGACCCTAAGCATTAACTAAAGATTCAGTGAGTAGGCCTCACCTGTAGGTTCTCCAGAATGATCTTCAAACTCTTCCTCACAAGCAAAGCGTTGCTCCTCAGGAAATTCCTCAAAAGCACCTTTAAAGTAAAACCACAGAATACTATCAAAATCTATCAGAAACTAAGCTATCAATGCTCACTAAGGTTACCCGAAGTAATACATACTCCGAGGTGCGATAATCTAGCGCGAAAGGACAAGTTTTCGGAAAAGGAAATTTTCCCCCTCCCCCCTTATAGGCTCGGCCACTTTTGGTAATTGTAGGGTTCGATTTTTCTTCGATCAAACTTGGTTCCTAGGTTATTATTAGCCATAACTAAGGGTATTCTAAACTCGGAAAAATTATCGGATCAAAAACTGTCGCAGGGGTATTTTGGTCATGATTTTTAACTTAGAATTTCAAAACTGAAATCCCAAAAAAGCAAATTTGACAGGGACGTCACCAACGACGTTTATGACAACTAATCCTACTAGCACTAAGCTAAGGCGATAGTTTTCAGCCCAAAGGACGAAGCTATACTCCAAAAATGGGTATTTGAGGCATAAATTGATTCCGGCGGAATTTCGGCGACATAACGGAAAAACTAATCCGACAGAAGTGATCTTGGGCATGTAAGGAAGATGTTTATAATCAAAAATGAAATATTCAGGATGGTTTTGCAAAAACCTCAAAACTATCAGCTCAGAAAAGTCTAGAGAAAAGCTATGGAAAAAGCGATCAGAGGTAAGGATTAGCGACTATACCTCGAAACCTTGAAGTAGCAACTGATTAATCGACGATCAAGCAAGGATTGAACAAAAACTCTTCTTCCTCTTCCTTCTATGGAGCTCGCGGGTTTGGAGAGAAAATGGGTAAGATATTTTCCATTTTTTCTCCTTTCTTGCTATATATAGAGGTTGGCAAAACGCGGGAAAATGAAAGTTTCGCGATTCTGATTTTTCTGGCTTCATTCTGCATGAATTCTAAGATATGTTTTGGCGAAAGAATTCCAAAACTAAAATGATGTCTCCTTGTAATTTTGGTAACTTATGCAAAGTCGGTGTAAAACTATTTTACCCGATAAGTTGCTTTTTGCATCGGATGTCGGAATAGAAAACTTCCTTCTGAAGAAAGATTGAAATCATCAAGAGAAATGGGTGTACGCGTGTAGAATCTTCATTTGAAGCTATGAATAGAAAAAGTCTTCATCGTCGGGTGATTCTAGGGTTTTGAAATACCAGGGTTTCGGTTTCGGCAAACTTCCGATGATTGGAATCGGACGTTCGTAGATCCTAGAGTTTCGCCTCGAAACGATTGTGATATATGGAAAAAGAGAAGTTCTAACATTCCTCTGAATATTTTTGGAATTAACTTCCATCGTGCCTATAAGTGAAAACTAGCTATATACTAGGGTTTCTGACCTAAGTTTAAGCGTGTAACGATCGTGCTATAACTTTTATCGACTTTGGTACAATCCTCAGACTTTTCCTGAACTTTCTCCTTCATACATTTATTTCATTTGGTAAACTCTAGTTCAGGTTTCCCTTCACGATACATCAACCCTAATCGTGAATAGGATTCTATTTACTTGGCATAAGTTTAAAAAAAACTTGGGCCTTACAGTAAACACAATAAGAACAATGAAGAAATATTGCTAAGGTATTCGCTTGTTGTTTTTTCACTTGTATTGTACAATATTTTCTTAGCCAATTTCTTCTATCTTCAGCCTTTAAATACTCCAAGGTTTAGGGTTTGTATCCGTTGAAAGAATCCATCCGTTGGAGGGAAATTCTGGAAATTCCAGAGTCTGTTGTGGCTGAACGTCGTAGGTAAGGCGGTCAGAATAGTACACTTGCTCTTGTACGAATGACAATGACATTGCCTTAGCCTAGTTAACTTCTGATCTTTGGCGACGCTTCATGTTGGAACTTGTGAAGCATTGTGATCAGAGTCAGAAGGAAGTTTGGATCCTCTGACCTTCAGAACTTCTTCTTATGGACCGTTCATTCTGAACTTCTAGTCTTCAGAACTTGAAGTGCTTTGGTCTCGGAAGCCAACTTACTCTTGGACTTCAGAGTCTTCAAATCTTCAGCTTCTGGACTGTTCCTCAGAACATCTGGTCTTCAGAGCTTCAGTGCTTGAGTCTCTGAGAGTCCACATAAGAGCTTTAATCTTTAGAATATCTGAAGAGTTTTGTAACAGCCCGATTTCGGTGGCGTCACTTTAGTAACCAAAAATCAAATAAAGCGGAAAAGCATGTATATTTTTTTCATTTTGTTTAGATAAAAAGACTTGTCGAAAATAAAGACTCAACTCAATCGCGATTAACGGCGACTAACATACGATATAAGTACAGCCCTCGCTGCAACTAAAAAACATCGTCACGAGAGCCCTCAAGTGACGGGAAGTAACATCAAGTAACTAAAAGTATTGCCCAACGGCAAACAAGTGCGACCTGTAAGATCAAGGTTTGATCAGTGGTTGCATCTCTATATTTTGATGATTACATTTAAGGTTTTTGAGGATGAACAATTATGGTACTCTAACATTTGTCTCTTTTAGTTGTGACAAACAGGTTCTGATTCTGACCAAAGCTAATTCAATCAGAAGACGAAGAACCAAAGAGTAGCCAAAATAGAGTTGAAAAGCTTACCATGTTCGCTTTGAACAGTGGCAAATCCTTCAGACGTTCTGAAGATAGAAACTCTCAAGAGGTACTGAAGAACCGGAGTCAGAAGTTCTGAAGACCAGATGTTCCAGCGGAACGGTCCAGAAGTAGAAGACTCAAGTTCTGAAGACCTGCAAGATGTTGGCATCTGAAGACCAAAGCTATTCTAGCTCTGACGTTCAGAAGTTCTGAGGAACTTGTTTAGAAGCAGAAGTTGCAAGGTCAGAGGATCCAAGCTTCCGTCTGACTATGATCAGAAGCTTCACCAACGTTCATCTGAAGCACTCCAGATCTTAAGTCAGCTGGTGAATGGACAGGTCGCTTTCACAGTACAAATCGTACAGCCTCAGTCTGTCCGCCACCTACCTCGTTCAGCCTAGCAGTCTAATATTACAAGATTGCCACTCCAACGGACAAAACCCTAGCAACGGCTACATCATATGCCTTGGAGTATTTAAAGGCTGAAGAAAGAAGAAAGAAGCTAAGAAACTTTGCTGATATTCTTGAATCCATTCGAACCAATCTCTTAGCATTATTTCTGCACTGTTCTTAAACATCTGAGTTTACTATTAGCTTTTCAGAAGCAACTTTTGTAAACCCAAAACCTTTTACAAACACATTGTAAAGTTCCTTAAGAGACCAAGGTTGGTCGGATCTTGAGAGTACTGAATCAAGGTTGATTCAGTGTTTAGCTAGTCTTGAGAGGATCGGTAGATCAGCTTCTTAAGAGAATACTAGTGAGAAAATCAGTGTATTGTTAGTCACTTAGCAGGTAGCAAAGTGCAGTTGTAACACTCATTGATTTTAGTGAATTGCCTTCATCAGAAGAAGGAAGAAATCACCTTCACGGGTGGACTGGATTAGCTTGAGCTTTTATCTCAAGTGAACGAGGATAAAATACTTGTGTGCTTTACTTCATATCCTTCAGCACCTAGTTCTTATCTTTGAGTTTGGAAAAAGTTCAAAAGTCTATCTTTTATTCAAAAACTCTATTCAACCCCCCCCCCCCTTTCTAATGTTTTTCGCACCTTCTATTGGCATCAGAGCTCCGGTTTTGATTTAAATACCTAACAGTGTTCAGTGATCCAGAGCCTAGTGTAAAAAACAACGATGGCCCAAGCCAATACTTCTGCTGACAACAACAACAACAACAACCACCAACTCAGAGCACTAGTCTTTGATGGTGAAAAGTTTGAGTACTGGAAAGATAGAATAGAGAGTTATTTCCTTGGCACTGACCCAGATCTCTGGGATATGGTCATGGAAGGCTATACTGATCCAGTAGATGCTTCAGGAGTGAAGATCCCCCGTTCTGAAATGACTGACGCTCAGAAGAAGCGTTTCAAGGATCATCACAAGGCTAAGTCTATGCTGTTCACCTCAGTATCATATATTGAATATGAGAAGATCTTTGACAAAGAAACAACAAAATCCATCTATGACTCCTTGGTCATGACACATGAAGGAAATGAAGAAGTCAAGGAGACCAAGCTCTTGCTCTCATACAACAATATGAACAGTTCAAGATGGAATCTGGTGAAACCATTGAGGAGATGTACTCAAGGTTTCAAAGTCTGATTGCTGGAATCAGAGTGCTAAACAAGAGCTACTCTACTGGTGACCATGTCAAAAAGATCATCAGAAGTTTGCCTAAGGAGTGGATAGCCTTCGTCACTGCACTAAAACTCTCCAGGAATCTGAACTCTTTGAAGCTAGAAGAGCTTGTGAGTCATCTCAGAAGCCATGAGATTAAACTCAAAGAGCACAAGCCTCAAAAGAGAGACAAATCTATTGCTCTTAAATCAAAATCTGACAAAGCGAAAGCTTATCAGGCAGAAGAGGAAGATTCCTCTGAAGAACTGTCAGATGCGTCTGGTGATGAAGAGCTATCTCTTTTCACAAAGAGATTAAGCAAACTCTGGAAGAACAGACATAGCAAGGGCAAAGGACTAAAGAAAAGTACAGGAAGATTTGAATCTTCATCTGGTCAGAAGAAGTCATATGAGAAGGAAGTCACTTGCTTCGAGTGCAAGGAATCGGGGCACTACAAGAGTGACTGTCCCAAGCTAAAGAAGGACAAGAGACCAAGAAAAGTCTTCAAGAAGAAAGCTCTCGTGACCTTCGATGCGACTGATTCTGATGAAGCTGAGTCAGAAGAAGATGAATCCGTGGAAGCTCTAATGGCTACCACTAGCAGAGGTGCTGAAGCTTCAGAAGATGACTCAGACTCTGAAGATGACGATGAGGTATTCTCTAACTTTTCTCCATCTGAGCTAAGAACTGCTTTATCTGAAATAATGACATGATGTTCTTGTAAATAAACATAAAGAGCTTAAAAGAAAATATGTTGTTAAAACCAGTTCATCAGAAGTTCATGAGAAGTAAGTCTCTGAACTCGTTGAAGAGAATAATTTTCTCAAAAATGACAACTCTTTCCTTCGTGCTAAAAATGTCATGCTAGAAGATCAACTTGCATCATCCGATGTTAAGCAAGAAACTTTATATGAGAAAGCGTTTCAGAGGTTCCTAGCTAAAGGCATAGATAGAAGTCTTATGGCTTCAATGATCTATGACATAAGCAGAAATGGGAACAATGGCCTTGGCTACTCTAAACCTATGAGAGGTGAATCATCTGAGCCCAAACGCGAACCTTTGCATAAGCATTTTGTTTCTGCCGGTACTGTTGTTCCAGAAAAGGTTACACCCAAGATGGTAAAACCAAAGGGAAAATTTAAACTTGACATGTCTAAATATTATAATCAAGTTCCCTTGTATTATCCTCCTGTTGCACCCAAAGTTTCAAGAACTTCTGGGAAAACTAACAAGAAAGGACCCAAGATATGGGTACCTAAGACAAAAATTATTCCTGTTGCAGACATCTTATGCAGCTCAGTTAAGACACATGTCATAGTACCTGGACAGTGGATGCTCGCGACACATGACGAGCATAAGGTCTATATTCCAAAAACTGATGCCGCTTAAGTTAGGAGGAGACGTTGGCTTTGGAGGAAACCAGAAGGGAAAAATTATTGGAAAAGGCTCCATAGGAGATGGAAAAATTCCAATTATTAATGATGTACTTCTGGTGGAAGGATTATTGCATAACTTGCTCTCCATTAGCCAAATAGCTGACAAAGGTTATGATGTGATCTTCAATCAAACTGGCTGCAAAGCTGTCAGTCAAACAGATGGATCTATTCTGTTTTCTGGGAAGAGAAGAAATGATATTTACAAAATCAAATCTTCTGAACTGCTTTCTCAGAAGGTCAAGTGTCTCATGTCAGTTAACGATGAGCAATGGGTCTGGCACAGACGTCTAGAACATGCCAGCCTCAGGAAGATCTCTCAACTAAGCAAGCTAAATCTCGTCAGAGGATTACCTCGTCTGAAGTTCTCATCAGAGGCTCTGTGTGAAGCTTGTCAGAAGGGAAAATTCACCAAGAAACCTTTTAAAGCAAAGAATGTAGTATCTACAACAAGACCCCTCGAGCTACTTCACATTGATCTCTTTGGACCAGTGAAAACTGAATCCATTGGAGGAAAGAAGTATGGGTTAGTCATTGTGGATGACTACAGCAGGTGGACATGGGTAAAGTTCCTAAGGCACAAGGATGAAACACACACTATGTTCACCAACTTCATTACCCAAGTTCAGAAGGAGTTCCAAACCTCTGTGATTACTGTCAGAAGTGATCATGGTGGAGAATTTGAAAACAAAGCCTTTGAAGATTTGTTCAACTCTCAAGGGATATCTCACAACTTCTCCTGTCCACGCACTCCTCAACAAAATGGAGTTGTTGAAAGAAAGAACAGAACCCTTCAGGAGATGGCTCGCACCATGATGCAAGAATCAAGTATGGCCAAGCACTTCTGGGCAGAAGCAATCAACACTGCATGCTATATCCAGAACAGAATATCCATCAGACCAATTCTGGAGAAGACTCCTTATGAGCTGTGCAAAGGAAGACAACCTGATATCTCTTACTTCCATCCCTTTGGGAGTATCTGCTACATGCTCAACACAAATGAGCAATTGGGTAAATTTGATTCTAAACCTTTAAAATGTTATTTTCTTGGTTATTCAGAAAGATCCAAAGGTTTTAGAATTTATAATATTGTTCATCAAACTGTTGAGGAATCTATCCAAATTAGATTTAATGACAAGCTTGGCTCAGAAAAGTCAAAGCTGTTTGAAAGATTTGCAGATTTAAGCATTAATCATTCGGAAGAGAATCAACCAAAGAACAATCCAGAAGATGCTGCTCCAGAGGCAGAAGCATCTGAAGATACTCCAACAACTTCTGATCAACTTCAGAAGAAGAAGAGAATAGCAGCCTCTCATCCAGAAGAACTTATTATTGGCAACAAAGATGCTCCCGTCAGAACCAGGTCTATGCTCAAACCTTCAGAAGAGACTCTTCTGAGTCTGAAGGGACTTGTATCTCTCATTGAGACCAAAGATTCTGGCAATGCAAGAAGAGCTAGATCAGTTCACCAAGAATGATGTTTGGTCCTTAATGCCAAAATCCAAAGGTTTCCATGTCATAGGAACCAAGTGGGTATTCAGAAACAAGCTGAATGAAAAAGGAGAAGTAACAAGAAATAAGAAACAAGGCAAGACTGGTGGCTCAAGGCTACAGTCAACAAGAGGGGATTGATTACACTGAGACCTTTGCTCCTGTGGCAAGGCTTGAAGCTATTAGGTTACTGATCTCTTTCTCAGTAAATCACAACATCATTCTTCATCAGATGGATGTCAAGAGTGCTTTCCTTAATGGCTACATTTCTGAAGAAGTGTATGTCAAGCAACCTCCTGGATTTGAAGATGACAAGCATCCATAACATGTATACAAGCTCAAGAAGTCACTCTATGGACTGAAACAAGCTCCCAGAGCTTGGTATGAAAGGCTTAGCTCTTTTCTTCTAAAGAATGAGTTTGTGAGGGGTAAAGGTGACAACATTCTTTTCTGCAGAACCTATAAGGATGATATTCTTATAGTTCAGATTTATGTTGATGACATTATTTTTGGTTCTGCTAATCCCTCCTTGTGCAAGGAATTTTCTAAGATGATGCAGGCTGAGTTCGAAATGAGCATGATGGGAGAACTCAAATACTTCCTGGGAATTCAAATTGATCAACGACCAGGAGTCACTTATATTCATCACAAGAAGTACACCTTGGAACTTCAGAAGAAATTCAACATGAGTGACTGCAACATCTCTAAGACTCCAATGCATCCAACTTGCATTCTTGAGAAAGAGGAAGTTTCCTCTAAGGTTTGTCAGAAGCTCTATCGTGGAATGATAGGCTCTCTTCTTTATTTAACAGCCTCCAGACCTGATATATTGTTTAGTGTGCATCTTTGTGCTAGATTCCAATCAGATCCTAGAGAGACTCACTTAACTGCTGTTAAGAGGATCCTCAAATATCTGAAAGGAACCACTAACCTTGGCTTGATGTATAGAAAAACATCAGAGTATACACTTTCAGGTTTTTGTGATGCTGATTTTGCTGGAGACAGAGTGGAAAGGAAAAACACCTCCAGAAGCTGCCACTTCCTTGGAGCAAATCTTGTTACTTGGTCAAGCAAGAGACAGAACACAATTGCTCTATCAACTGCAAAAGCAGAATATGTCTCAGCTGCCACTTGCTGTACACAAACCATATGGATGAAGAATCATCTGGAGGACTATGGTTTGTCTCTGAAGAAGGTTCCTATTTACTGTGATAACTCACTCAGCAAAAATCTCATTCTACATTCAAGAGCAAAGCACATAGAGGTAAAGTATCATTATATTCGAGATCATGTTCAGAAGGGCACTCTATCATTAGAGTATGTTGATACTGTAACACCCCGACTTCCAGGTGTCACTTTAGTAACCAAAAATAAACTTTACGCGGAAAACAGGTAATTTTTTTTTTTTTGTTTCTTTCCTTTAAATCAAAGCGATAAAGAAGTAGAGACAACACCCAACAACTAAACTAACCGATATACAAATATATATACATCTGTACAGCCTCGGCTGCACTCCATGTCACGCGAAGCCGCAGTGACTCCAAAGTAGTACGCCCGCAAGCAAATATACAAACCAGAACTGTGAGTAAAAGTATCAAAATACAGTTATCTAAGAGAAAGTCGGCACTCAAAAATGGCCTGAAAGGAAGACCCCTATACTCCGACAGACTCTCTGTGATCCTCCTCAAAAGAACCACACAAAAAGCCACACATCGGAACCTACCCTGTCCCAAAAAGAAACTGACGATCAGAGCTCTACACAAAAAATGTCGCTAATCCTAACCTACCCTCCCAGCTCAGCTCACCAATCATCCTCCTCCTCATCGCTGCTCGGCGAGTAGCTCTCTCCACTGCTCTCGGAGTCAGAGTCGGAATCCACCGTAATCATCTCGGTGTCCAAATCCATAACCTCCCTCCTCACTGTCCTGCGCACCGCCCTAGTCGAGCCGGTCTCCACATCCACCTCTCCTGTGATAACATCCTCCTCCTCCACCCTCATCAAGGGGTCCACACGGTAGCCGTGCGGTGAAGAGAAAGATAAGAGACGTGAGACAGATGGGACAACAGACTCCCTCCTCGGCTGTACGAGCCTATAGGACGACGCCACGTCGGTAGAAGCGATGGCAGGAGCCGGAGGTGGCACAACAGATATAGCAGCAGCAGCAGGCTCGATCTCCTCTGGGTCCTCCTCAACAGAAGGTGAAGTCGGAGGTGGTGCAGGTGGTGCATGTCCAGTGCCTGGTCCACAATGAACTGAGGGCGGCAAGTCAAAACTCAGCTCCATACGCCGTAGCACTCCGCTCGTCAGGCGTCCTCGCTCATCCGTCCGGTCCTCCATGACCCTTCCCCTATACGTCGCCCGGTGACCAGCCACATCGATCACCCAAGCGGTGGGGGCATCCCTATCCAGCAACTCATATCTGATCCCCCCCGAGGGAGAGACCGTCGAGAACAAGTCGGCCATCGACATCTGGCAGCAGGCCGACCGCCCAAAGACAAACATACAAACAAAGCCAAGGCGCTAGGGTCAACTCACAGCAATAAGTACATGTACACACAACATGTGACAGGGTATATATATAAGTTGTTATATAAGCATATAAATAATCCTAGCATGTTATGGCTCTAACATTGCTTCAATAAACAAACAGCACACAGTCTCAGTCAGCATGAATGTATGCGTGAAATGCACAATATGAATCCGGATTTATGACGCGTTCCCGTTCGCCACAAGTGAAGCATTCCCGTTCTTCACTATGGATGGACCATTCCCGTTATCCATCCTGGATGAAATCCATCCTGGATGAACCATTCCCGTTATTCATCCTTGGTGAACCATTCCCGTTATTCACCGTATGATGAACCATTCCCGTTATTCATCATTTATGCACGGTGAACCATTCCCGTTATTCACCATGATATGCACAGGTGAACCATTCCCGTTATTCACCCGATTGAATGCAACGTGGTTAGCCAAACAACGAATCGCCCTTACCACGAAAGTGTTTAGCTCACAACCCAATCTCAACAAACCCATGAGTTAGTGTCGGTCAATACAACACAACTCGGAGTAAGTGTCGGTCAATACAACACCGCTCCAACAACAAGAGAACCCAAGGGATTAATGTCGGTCAATACAACACAACCCCATCAACAAGAGTACGTAAAGTACTCGGTGACTTTCAATCATCACCATAGCTCACCTTAGTGGCTTTCCCCAATTCCAATAACTCACAACAAAGGTCGACTTTTCCCCGTCTTTCGTAAATATTTTCCCCTTCAGTTTTCCTATACTTAAACATTAATAAAAATGATTTCAATTCAGATTAGTCAGGTTATGAGTTTATTTCTCAAAATCTAGGTTTCCCAAGTCTTTAGTTTTCGAAATTCTAATCCTTCTACGTTTTCCGAAAACCAACCACCCAAAAGAAGTTTCCCGGGGAAAGTCTAAGTCAACCAACGAATCCCAACAAATGGCTAAGCCTCAAACCCCTCGTTTGAACTTGCCTAGGGTTGCTCATCCAACCCGAAACATCAAAGATCACCAGATCAATGAATCTCCACTCCGAAGTCGCGTCAAAACGCACAATCCAACAAAGCACAACATCACAACATCAGTTCATCAACATAATCAACATCAAAGTAAAGCATAAGTCGAATTGATCGACGCCTATCATGCATTCATAGCTAATATATAGTAAGTTGCCCTAACCTCGAGCTGTTCCAGCTTCGAAATCAAGGTTGTCCTCAAACAGTTGCTCTGAATATTCCAAAGTTCCTTCAACTGAACCTCGGAGAAAACAAAGCAGAATTCAAACAAAATCGATTAGTTCGATCGCAAAACAATACATAAACGATAGACAAAGCATCAAAGCTTCAGAATACGACAAACGGGTACGAAAGGACAAGTTTTCGAAAACGAAAAACTCCCCCCCCTTTAGGAAAAACCCACGGCCATAAGGAGAAAAGGGCTTCGGCTCTTTTTCTTCGATCAAATCAGTTTACAAGGTAGTTTTAGGGTAAAACTAAGGCAAAGAAACTGTCAGAACAATTTTCGGACAATCGGGTCGAAATACGACTACGCAGGGGCATTTTGGTCCAAAATAAAGGCTCAAAACTTCAAAGTTATCAGTTCTGAAAACAGATTTGACAGCAACGATCCTCATGACATCCGTGACAACAAATCCTAAAGGCACGAAGTCAGATTATAGCTTTACGACAATAAAGTTTCGAAATGTGAGACAAAAAGAGTTTTGAGTCAATTTTTCAGATCCTGGACAACTGAATCGCAATCAGAGTTTACTGACAGAGGTTTTAGACTCAGGGGAACATAAGGAACATAACCCAAGCGAGAAATCAGAGAAATCGGACAATTTTAGAAAAAGCTCAAAACTTAGAGCACAGAAACGACTTCAGAAACGCAACAGAAACAACAATCAGAGGTAAGAATCGTGTTAGTTACCTAGATACCTAGAAGTAGGGACGAACTGCACGAAGATTGGTCAAGGTTTCGCGAAAATCTTCTCCTCCCTTCTCTCCCAAGAACTCGCGGCCTCAAATGGTGAAAATGAGAGGATTTTTGCTTTTTCTCCTATTTATAGGCGGGTGAAATCGCGGGAAAATGAAAATTTCGCGATTCCGATTTTTGCAGCACGATCACCGTGGAATTCTAAGAGAGATTCTAGCGTCAGAATTCCATAACTCAAAACAAATATCTAGGATTTGGGAAAAACGATATCGAAAAACTCAAAAGCGGTGTCGGTTAATCTGCCCCAAAAAACTACTTTTTTCTGTGATGCTCAGACGACAAAACTCCCTACTGAAGAAAGATTGGAAATGTCGAAACAAGTATGGCATCGCGGACGGAATCTTCGTTAGAAGTCCCGAATAGAAAAAGTCTTCATCCATTGCTCGAAAATAGGGCTTCGAAGCAAAGAAATTAGCGTCGGCGGATATCCGAAAAGTGAAACCTATCGTGCGTACAGTCCAGAGTTCCGAAATGAAACGCTGGTCGATGGAAAAATAAAGAGAATCTTTAAATTTTCCGAGAGTTCGAAATCTCACTCAAAACGTTGCTTTAAGAGCGAAATAGCCTATTCTGGACACGCTCGCCCTAAGGCAAGTGTGCAGACGACTCGCACTAACTCCGAAAACAACTACGCAACATTCCTCAAGCAATTCCTGAACTTTCTTCTTCATTAATCTTCCTCAAATATCAAACTCCTGTCACGCTTACACTGATTCTACGCGTGAGTCGGAAACTAGCTTGTTCTGAAAATCCAGGTCTTACAATACTCCCCTCCAAAAAGAAAGTTTCGTCCTCGAAACCAGAGTTCAGCAAAAAGTCCGGGGTACAGTTCCTTGATCTTATCTTCCAATTCCCATGTAGCATCCCCCGTATCCTTGTTCCATATCACCTTTACCAACGGAATCTGCTTTCCCCTCAGCTGTTTCACTCTCCTATCCCCAATACTCACTGGCGGTGCCTCAAAGGTCAAATCATCCTTCAATTCAACATTGTCTGGCTCGATTACATGAGTCGGATCTGGAATGTACTTCCTCAACTGCGACACATGAAACACGTCATGAATGTTGGAAAGAAATGGTGGTAGTGCAATCTGATACGCAACTGGTCCAACACGTCGAGTGATTTGATAAGGCCCAATAAACTTTGGCGTAAGCTTCCTTGACTTAATAGCTCGTCCAACCCCCGTAGTCTGAGTAACTCGTAAAAACACATGGTCACCTTCCTCAAACTCTAGGGTTCTACGTCTCTGATCAGCATAACTCTTCTGTCTGCTCTGTGAAGCTCTCATCTGTTCTCTGATCTGCTTAACCTTCTCCGTCGTCTGTTGCAGCATTTCTGGCCCAATCAACAAACTCTCCCCATCTTGATACCAACACAACGGTGTCCTATACTTGCGGCCATACAAAGCTTCATACGGTGCCATCCCAATGCTCGCATGGAAACTATTGTTGTAGGTGAATTCAACCAATGGCAGAAGATCATCCCAGCTTCCTCTGTTATCTAGCACACAAGCCCGTAGTAGATCCTCTAGCGACTGAATAGTTCTCTCTGTTTGCCCATCCGTTTGTGGATGATACGCCGAACTCAACCTCAGTTTGGTTCCTAAAGCATCATGAAGAGCTCCCCAAAAGTGCGAAGTAAACTTTGGATCCCGATCAGACACAATACTTGTCGGAACTCCATGTAGTCTCACAATCTCTGCCACATAGATCTCGGCCAACTTCTCCACATTGTAGGTAGTTCTCACTGGTAGAAAATGCGCTGACTTGGTCAAACGATCTACAATCACCCAAATCGAATCGTGTCTCTTATGTGTTCTTGGCAAAGCTACCACAAAATCCATGGATATACTATCCCATTTCCATTCTGGCACGTCTAAACTCTGTAGCATACCAGCAGGTCTTTGATGCTCTACCTTGGCCTTCTGACAAGTCAAACATGCAGCTACATACTCGGCCACTTGTTTCTTCATTCCTGGCCACCAGAAATTCAGCTTCAAATCTTGATACATCTTGGTCATTCCCGGATGAATACTCCATTTGCTCTTATGCCCTTCATCCATGATCAGCCTTCTCAATTCTGGATTATTGGGTACACACACTCTGTCCTTGCATCTTAAGATATCGTCAGTTCCGATCTTGAATTCCGGGTCCTTCCCTTGAATCACTAAGTTCCTCTTCTCCAGCAGAAACTCATCTTGCAGTTGTTGCTCTCTAATCTCTTCCATCAGTCCACTGGCAATTCTGATCATACCGAACTTCAACTTTCCCTCAGACGGTGTCACACCTAGACTCATATCTCGAAATTGTTCCAGTAACTCCAGCTCTTTAACCATCATTGATGAGACATGCATCTTTCTGCTCAAAGCATCAGCAACTACATTCGCCTTCCCAGGGTGATATTGCAACGTAAACTCATAGTCTTTGATGAACTCCATCCATCTTCGTTGCCTCATGTTCAGCTCCTTCTGATCAAACAAGTATTTAAGGCTCTTGTGATCGCTAAATATCGTGAAAGTACAACCATAGAGGTAATGTCTCCAGATTTTCAGCGAAAACACAATGGCAGCTAACTCCAAATCATGAGTCGGATAGTTCTTCTCATGAGTCTTCAACTGTCTCGAAGCATAAGCCACCACTTTTCGATGTTGCATCAACACACATCCCAAGCCTTGATACGAAGCATCACAATAAACCTCATAAGGTTCCTCCGGTTGCGGCAAAATAAGCACAGGTGTCGTCGTCAAACATTCCTTCAGAGTCTGAAAACTTGTTTCACACACCTCTGTCCATGCAAAAGGCTGATCCTTCCTCTTCAGTTGAGTCAAAGGTCCAACGATCTTGGCAAATCCCTCAATGAAGCGTCTATAGTATCCAGCCAAACCCACAAAACTTCTGATTTCTGTCACTGTCTTCGATTGCTCCCAAGCCAAAACAGTCTCTACTTTCGCCGGATCCACATCTATGCCTTCCTTTGAGATAACGTGGCCTAAGAAATTGACTTTCTCCAGCCAAAATTCACACTTGGAAGGGTTCGCATACAGCTTCTTCTCTCTCAACACTTGTAAAACTTGTCGCAAATGTCCTTCATGTTCCTTTGCGTCCTTCGAATATATCAATATATCATCGATAAACACCACCACAAACCGATCCAAGAATTCATGAAAGATGCGGTTCATGTAATCCATTGAGACAGCAGGTGCATTTGTCACTCCAAACGGCATCACTAGGTACTCGTAGTGTCCGTAGCGTGTTCTGAATGCAGTCTTCGGTATATCCTCAGTCTTCACTCTGATCTGATGATAGCCTGATTTCAAATCTACCTTCGAAAATACAGCAGCCCCTCGTAATTGATCCATCAAATCATCTATCCTCGGCAACGGGTATCTGTTCTTGATCGTCGCCTTGTTCAGTTGTCGATAATCCACACATAATCTCGACCTTCCGTCTTTCTTCTTAACTAACAACACTAGCGCTCCCCACGGTGAAACACTTGGTCGAATGAATCCTTTTGCCGAAAGATCCTCCAACTGAGATTTCAACTCCGCTAACTCCGCAGGTGCCATACGGTAAGGTGCAATCGAAATCGGTCCAGTTCCGGGTACAATGTCGATCACAAACTCCACATCGCGTACAGGCGGCAGTCCAGGTACATCTCCAGGAAAAACATCCGCAAAATCTCGAACCACCGGAATACCTTGAATATCCGATTCCTTCTTCCCCTCCAGACTTAGCAATGAAAAGTACTTCTGAGTGCCCTCGCTCAACGATGCACTAATGTGGTTAATAGAAAGATACTCGAAAAGATCCGAGTCTGGGAACACCACTTTCTTTCGACTACAGTCCAAAAGACAATGGTAGTGGGATAGCCAATCCATCCTGAGGATTACATCTAGGTTTTTAAGGGGTAGACATACTAGGTTGGCATGAAAAGTTCTATCTTTATATACTACTGAACAGTGCATGCATGCGGCATTAGCAATTAGAGTCCTAGCAGGTGTAGTTACCATAAGATCAAAACTCAAAGTAGTAATAGGCAGATGCAGTCTTGATACGCAATCCTTAGAGACAAATGAATGAGTTGCACCAGAATCAAAGAGTACAGTTAGAAGATTACCGTCAATTTCACATTCTCCTCTGATCAAACCATCAGCTCCTTCAGCCTCTTCTCCATCCATGGTATACACTCTTCCCTTCGCCACTGGGCGCTTCCCACTAACAGCATTCACAGACGGTTCAACCTTCGGTGCCTTGCATTCCGTAGCCAGATGCCCAGATTTATTGCAGTTGTAGCATCTTGGTGGCCTCGTGCAATTGTTGGCATAGTGTCTCGTTCCTCCACAACGGAAACAAGTCACTTCACGATTTGGGGTACGGCTTCCCGACCCTCCTGAAGTAGCAGCAGCCATAGGCTTGTAAGATCCCGGGGTAAACCCTCTCCCCGCAGGACGTTGATATGGCTTCCTCGCCTGAAACCTCCCTTTTCCCTGAAAACTCTGTGGTGTCGACCTCACCGGTCCTCCTGTTCCAGCCCTGTTGTATCTCCGATTCTTCATCAATTCCACCTCAGTTGCCTTCTCAACCAATGCCTGGAATCTCATGATCCCCAATGGTCTCACCGAATCTTCAATATCGGGCCTCAATCCCCTCACAAATCTCTTGCACATGTAGGGTTCATCAACTTGATCACGGAAAAACCGAAAGTACTTTGCCAGAGACTCCAACTTGGCAGCATACTCCGGAATGGTCATGCTTCCTTGTTTCAGAGTCCGAAACTGTGATTCACGCTCGTCACGAGCACTGTCTGGGAAATACTTCTCGAGAAAAGCTATTCGAAAAGAATTCCAGTTCACCTCCACATGATTTGCCAACATCATTCCTCTGGCGCCTCTCCACCAGTATTCAACATCTCCCAACAACAGATAGGTTGCCAGCCCCACTTTGGCTCCCTCAGCAGTCTGTAACACTCCAAAGATCTTCTCAATCTCCTCTATCCAGAGTTCCGCTTTGTCCGGGTCAGTACCTCCCGAAAACTTAGGTGGATCCTGTCTCCTGAAGTCATTCAAACCTTTGTTCTGATCCAAAGTCGCCTCCCTCTGACGCTGGTGTTGATCACGCGCTTCCTCCGCAGCACGTCTCAGAGCATTGTCATTCGCTTGGTTAGTCATTGCCTGGGCCATAGTGGCCATCATCTCTGCTAGCTGATTTGTGTTCACCATCGTCTGTTACCCCCAAGAAAACTGTTAGTCCTAATCGTAGAATAGCACCAAACTTTTACATATGGTTAAACAACCATGCAATCAATTAGAACGAAAAATCGTCCTGCAGACAATCAATTTTCACTCTTTGCAGAGTCACACAACCTAGCACAGAAGACCTATTCCCCAAAGACTCCCAAAAGACTCGACTAAGCTCTGATACCACAATGTAACACCCCGACTTCCAGGTGTCACTTTAGTAACCAAAAATAAACTTTACGCGGAAAACAGGTAATTTTTTTTTTTTTTGTTTCTTTCCTTTAAATCAAAGCGATAAAGAAGTAGAGACAACACCCTACAACTAAACTAACCGATATACAAATATATATACATCTGTACAGCCTCGGCTGCACTCCATGTCACGCGAAGCCGCAGTGACTCCAAAGTAGTACGCCCGCAAGCAAATATACAAACCAGAACTGTGAGTAAAAGTATCAAAATACAGTTATCCAAGAGAAAGTCGGCACTCAAAAATGGCCTGAAAGGAAGACCCCTATACTCGGACAGACTCTCTGTGATCCTCCTCAAAAGAACCACACAAAAAGCCACACATCGGAACCTACCCTGTCCCAAAAAGAAACTGACGATCAGAGCTCTACACAAAAAATGTCGCTAATCCTAACCTACCCTCCCAGCTCAGCTCACCAATCATCCTCCTCCTCATCGCTGCTCGGCGAGTAGCTCTCCCCACTGCTCTCGGAGTCAGAGTCGGAATCCAACGTAATCATCTCGGTGTCCAAATCCATAACCTCCCTCCTCACTGTCCTGCGCACCGCCCTAGTCGAGCCGGTCTCCACATCCACCTCTCCTGTGAGAACATCCTCCTCCTCCACCCTCATCAAGGGGTCCACACGGTAGCCGTGCGGTGAAGAGAAAGATAAGAGACGTGAGACAGATGGGACAACAGACTCCCCCCTCGGCTGTACGAGCCTAGAGGACGACGCCACGTCGGTAGAAGCGATGGCAGTAGCCGGAGGTGGCACAACAGATATAGCAGCAGCAGCAGGCTCGATCTCCTCTGGGTCCTCCTCAACAGAAGGTGAAGTCGGAGGTGGTGCAGGTGGTGCATGTCCAGTGCCTGGTCCACAATGAACTGAGGGCGGCAAGTCAAAACTCAGCTCCATACGCCGTAGCACTCCGCTCGTCAGGCGTCCTCGCTCATCCGTCCGGTCCTCCATGACCCTTCCCCTATACGTCGCTCGGTGACCAGCCACATCGATCACCCAAGCGGTGGGGGTATCCCTATCCAGCAACTCATATCTGATCCCCCCCGAGGGAGAGACCGTCGAGAACCAGTCGGCCATCGACATCTGGCAGCAGGCCGACCGCCCAAAGACAAACATACAAACAAAGCCAAGGCGCTAGGGTCAACTCACAGCAATAAGTACATATACACACAACATGTGACAGGGTATATATATAAGTTGTTATATAAGCATATAAATAATCCTAGCATGTTATGGCTCTAACATTGCTTCAATAAACAAACAGCACACAGTCTCAGTCAGCATGAATGTATGCGTGAAATGCACAATATGAATCCGGATTTGTGACGCGTTCCCGTTCGCCACAAGTGAAGCATTCCCGTTCTTCACTATGGATGGACCATTCCCGTTATCCATCCTGGATGAACCATTCCCGTTATTCATCCTTGGTGAACCATTCCCGTTATTCACCGTATGATGAACCATTCCCGTTATTCATCATTTATGCAAGGTGAACCATTCCCGTTATTCACCATGATATGCACAGGTGAACCATTCCCGTTATTCACCCGATTGAATGCAACGTGGTTAGCCAAACAACGAATCGCCCTTACCACGAAAGTGTTTAGCTCACAACCCAATCTCAACAAACCCATGAGTTAGTGTCGGTCAATACAACACAACTCGGAGTAAGTGTCGGTCAATACAACACCGCTCCAACAACAAGTGTAAGACCCGGATTTTCGGAACAAGTTAATTTCCGACTCACGCGTAGAATCAGTGTAAACGTGACAGGAGTTTGTTGTTTGAGAAAGATCAATGAAGAAGAAAGTTCAGGAATTGCTTGAGGTATGTTGCGTCGTCGCTGTAGGAATTAGTGCGAGTTGTCTGCACACCTGCCTTATGGCGAGCGTGTCCAGAATAGGCTATTTCGCTCTTAAAGCAACGTTTTGAGTGAGATTTCGAACTCTCGGAAAATTTAAAGATTCTCTTTATTTTTCCATCGACCAGCGTTTCATTTCGGAACTCTGGACTGTACGCACGATAGGTTTCACTTTTCGGATGTCCGCCGACGCTAATTTCTTTGCTTCGAAACCCTATTTTCGAGCAATGGATGAAGACTTTTTCTATTCGGGACTTCTAACGAAGATTCCGTCCGCGTTGCCAGACTTGTTTCGACGTTTCCAATCTTTCTTCAGTTGGAAGTTTTGTCGTTTGAGCATCACAGCAAAAAGTAGTTTTTCGGGGCAGATTAACCGACACCGCTTTTGAGATTTTCGATATCGTTTTTCCCATATCATAGATATTTGTTTTGAGTTCTGGATTTCTGACGCCAGAATCTCTCTTAGAATTTCTCGGTGATCGTGCTGCAAAAATCGGAATCGCGAAATTTTCATTTTCCCGCGATTTCACCCGCCTATAAATAGCGCGAAAAAGCAAAATCCTCTCATTTTCTTTCCATTTGTGGCTGATTTCGTGGGGAGCAAGGGGGGAGGGGATTTCCGCGAAAACTTGACCAATCTTCGTGCAGTTCGTCCCTACTTCTAGGTATCAAGGTAACTAACACGATTCCTACCTCTGATTGTTGTTTCTGTTGCGTTTCTGAAGTCGTTTCTGTGCTCTAAGTTTTGAGCTTTTTCTAAAATTGTCCGATTTCTCTGATTTCTTGCTTGGGTTATGTTCCTTATGTTCCCCTGAGTCTAAAACCTCTGTCAGTAAACTCTGATTGCGATTCAGTTGTCCAGGATCTGAAAAATTGACTCAAAACTCTTTTTGTCTCACATTTCGAAACTTTATTGTCGAAAAGACTTAATCTGACTTCGTGCCTTTAGGATTTGTTGTCACGGATGTCATGAGGATCGTTGCTGTCAAATTTGTTTTCAGAACTGATAACTTTGAAGTTTTGAGCCTTTATTTTGGACCAAAATGCCCCTGCGTAGTCGTATTCCGGCCCGATTGTCCGAAAATTGTTCTGACAGTTTCTTTGCCTTAGTTTTACCCTAAAACTACCTTGTGAATTGATTTGATCAAAGAAAAAGAGTCGAAGCCCTTTTTCCTTTGAGGCCGTGGACTATTTCCTTTAGGGGGGAGTTTTTCGGTTTCGAAAACTTGTCTTTTCGTACCTGATTGTCCTATTCTGAAGCTTTAATGCTTTGTCTATCGTTTATGTATTGTTTTGCGATCGAACTAATCGATTTTGTTTGGATTCTGCTTTGTTTTTCTCCGAGGTTCAGTTGAGGGAACTTTGGAAGACTCAGAGCAATTGTTTGAGGAGAACTTTGTTTGCGAAGCTGGAACAGCTCGAGGTTAGGGCAACTTGCTATATTTAGCTATGATTGCATGATAGGCGTCGATAAATTCGACTTATGCTTTATCTGATGTTGTTTATGATGATGATTTGTTGTTATGATTGTTTTCATAACTTATGATATTGATGATGTGTTGAATTGAGCGTTTCGACGCAACTTCGGAGTGGAGGTTCATTGATCTGGTGATCTTTGACATTTCGGGTTGGATGAACAACCCTAGGCAAGTTCAAATGTGGGGTTTGAGACTTAGCCATTTGTTGGGATTCGTTGGAATTCCTAGACTTTCCCCGGGAAATGTATTTTGGGTGGTTGACTTTTGGAAACTTAGAATGATAGAGCTTTCGGAAAATAAAGACTTGGGAAACTTAGACTTTGAGAAATAAACTCATAACTTGGCTAATTCGAATTGAAACAATTTTTATTAACGTTTAAGCATAGGAGAACTGAAGGGGAAAAATATTTACGAAAGGCGGGGAAAAGTCGACTTATGTTGTGGGTTTGGAGAGTTTGGAATTGGGGAAAGCCACTGAGGTGAGCTATGGTGATGATTGAAAGTCACCGAGTACTCTAGTACTCCTGGTAGTGTTGTTCGAGTCGTGTTGTATTAACCGGCACAGACTCTGGGTTTTGTTTGTGGGGTTTGTGGTGGGAGTTGTGTTGTATTGACCGACACTAACTCCGAGTCGTGTTGTATTGACCGACACTGACTCTGGTTTTGATAATCATATTGCACACGTGCATATACGCGATGAAGTGCCAAGCAGAGTACTTCGGTATAACAGGAAGTAACGATCAGCCATGCAGAGTTGAATCGGTCCTGACTATATCTGGCACAACAGGAGGTAACGATCATCCATGTAGAGTTGCATCGTGCCTGTTGATGTTCGGCATAGCAAGCAGAAATGGTCAAACCATGTAGAGTTTGTACCGTCTTGACTATAGCCAAAGGTGATAAGCGACGCCCGAGCAGAAATGGTTAAACACGAGGCCAGTGTTACGACCGTCTCGAGGTGCCCAGCCTATAAGTGGCAATACCGTTGGTTTGTCCCGTCGCCAAGCAGAGTGACGTCGTTGATTTGTTCCGTCGCCAAGCAGAGTGACGTTGTTGATTTGTTCCGTCGCCAAGCAGAGTGACGTTGTTGATTTGTTCCGTCGCCAAGCAGAGTGACGTTGTTGATTTGTTCCGTCGCCAAGCAGAGTGACGTTGTTGTTTTGTCCCGTCGCCAAGCAGAGTGACGTTATTCGGATTTGTGTCAGCATATTCTGCACTGGCACACAATGCATCTTATTATGATTGAATTGTGTAAGAGATTTGATAACATGCTATGTATAAACCTTAGGGTAAGCAGTGCATAACTTATATGTATATATACAACATATATATATACCCCTTTTATCGCATGTGGATTGTATATCTATTGTATTCTGTAAGTTGACCCTAGCGCCTTGGCTTTGTTTGTATGTTTGTGCTTGGGCGGTCGGCCTGCCGCCAGGCGTCCGTCAGCCGGTTCGTGATGATTCGTTGTGCGGGAAAGAGCCGGAGCGGAGCGACTATTACTGAAGCTTTCGACGAGGACCCGGACTTCATGACTGATCGAGGGAGGGTCGATGATAGTAGTGTGGGTTATGGGTGGTTAGAGTCTTTTGAGTTGGTTGTTACTGTAATAGCTCTGATTCGTCATTCATATTTTGGGACAGGGTAGGTTCCCGACGCATGGCTTTTGTGTGGTTCTCTTACTGAGGGATCACAGTGAGACAGTCGGACCATAGGGGTCTTTCCTTAGGCCATTTTGAGGCCGACTTCCTCCTAGTGGTTTGTAATTATAATTTTCTCACTCACACATCTGGATCTGTAACTATTTGCCTACGGGCACACTACTTTGGAGTCACTGCGAGTGCGCGTGACGGGAGAGTGCAGCTGAGGTTGTACATGTGTATATATTTGTATATTGGTTAGTTAGTGTTGGGGTTATGTCTTTATTTCTCTATTGCTTGATTTAAAAGGAATCAAACGAAAAAAAAATTACCTGTTTTCCGCGTAAAGTTTACTTTTGGTTACTAAAGTGACACCTGGAAATCGGGGTGTTACATTGTGGTCCTGTTTTCCGCGTAAAGTTTACTTTTGGTTACTAAAGTGACACCTGGAAATCGGGGTGTTACATTGTGGTATCAGAGCTTAGTCGAGTCTTTTGGGAGTCTTTGGGGAATAGGTCTTCTGTGCTAGGTTGTGTGACTCTGCAAAGAGTGAAAATTGATTGTCTGCAGAGCGATTTTCGCTCTAATTGCTTGCGTTACTACTCAATCGGATTGAGTGGTTTGTCTAGTGCTACCGTATGGTTAGTACTAATCGGACGTTTGATGAGATATAGGATGGTGGACCTTAACCGGATGGCGGGGGCAATAGCTACACTGATCGAGGCAATGATGAACCAGGCTGCGGAAGACGCTTATATGCGCGCTGAAGAGGCTGCACGTGAGCATCACCAACGATTGATGGCGACGGCGATGTATCAACAAAGAGGAATGAACCGAACAGGAGCTGGGGGACCAATGAGGTCAGGATCTCAAGGCTACAACAGAAGGGAGAGCTACCATCAGTGGGGACCGTATCAGCGTTTCAAGGGAAGAGATCTTATCTCAAGAGTCTACAAACCAACGACTGCTGATACTGGAGGGGAGCCAGTTGGTGACAAAGGTGTGACATGTACTCATTGTGGAAAGTTTGGGCATTTTGCTAACAAGTGCTCAGTGACTGGATGGAGATGCTTCAAGTGTAACCGAGAGGGGCATCTAGCTGTGAACTGCAAGACACCCCAGGAGGAAACGTCTGATAGTAAGATGAAAGGGAATGATGCTACCGAAGGGACATGAAACAAGACTTCGGGAAGAGCAGTGACGTGTTACAGGTGCAGGGAAGTAGGGCACTATGCTAGTAAGTGCAAGATCAAGGGAAAACTATGCTTTAATTGCAACCAACCGGGACATTTCTCCCAAGATTGCAAGGCACTCAAGGGCGAATCATCAGGGAATGTTGGGAAAGGAAAACAATTTGCTACAGAGGAAAGGATTCATGCCAAGGAGGGCAAGAGCTGAGGAGTTGAACGAGGAAGAACGTGGGAACGATGTAGGACCTTATTCGAGGTTGCTCGTGATTTAACTATAGAAGTTACACGAGGTTGGGAATAGCACACTAAGTCTAGAAAGTAGTCTTCCACCGTTGCGTTTATGAGGAAGCTAGTAGTTGAAGAACGAATCTTAGGGAGATTCCTTATAGGTAGTATACGTGTTATGTTGAGGGTGTGTAGTTCCGTAGCGGGATCATTAAAGGATTTAGTATCAGGATATTTGTGACTACTGGAGGATAGGAACTCATTGACTGTTCCAGTGGGTTTTTCTAAATTTCCACCTTCGATGTATTAGGCCTGATCAACCTAATATTGAGGGGGTGATATTCGGAATCACAGCTGATAATGGACCTTGATAGAAGGATGTGTAAGATGAATTTGAATTGATTGAGGATTAGTCGGATTTGGGAGGAGAGTTCGTGTTAAGCATTTGATTGTGAAAGATTAAGATTTAAATCTTTGGAAGTTGATGAGTGTCGTATAGACGTTAACTGGTTAGTTCGTGTGATTACTCCAAGTAGAGGTAGACCAAGTCAAGAGATTTAGTGCTGGAAAAGTATTAAGTAGTTTCTCGGAAGTTATGAAGTCATAGGTTATGTGATTGCTGAGGGGAGTTGTTAGAGACTAAATAAGTTGGATTTAATCAGGTTTTAGATGATAGCTTGATGGTAGCAAGAGTGAGAAGAATTAACTCTGAACTAGATTGTTATAGTCGAGTTCGAGGAATAAGTTTCGCTAAGCGTTTGATTAATATGTGGAGACATTATAGTCTTAAGAGATGAATTTTTGCTTGAAAAGTGTTGAATTAATGATTAAGTTGGAGAAAGAAAGTTTTAGCATAAGTTGAATACTTGAGGTTGGTGATATGGATTCCAAAGAAATATGCTGAGATTACTAAGTGAGATATACTAAGTTGGATTGAAATCTTAGGGTTAAGATTGAATCTTGAGAGTCGAGAATCGCGTACGAGTAGGAGATCTTATGGTTGTAGGTGTGACAATAGGAGTTGAATCTTAGAAGATTGAAGACCTGAAGGTGAGTTTCGGGTTAAGACCATTGAGGTATATTATAAGAGAGATCTTGAAGTAAAGGAATTCTGGGTTGTGTGGAGTGTTAAGGTTGGTGATCGATTGATGTTGATTATGAGGTTACGGACATAATGACCATGTGACAAGATTTGAATGATGTTAGCATAATAAGTTGTGAATGTGAAAGCATGACGCCACTGGTCAGGTCGTTTGGGTAAGTGAAGGAGTTATAGTTTTTAAGAAACGGATATTCATTTAAGAAGTATTGAAGGATTAAAGGTCACTAGAGGACCAAACTTGGTGAAGGTTTAGGTTTTAAATCTATGAATGTCTGTCTAAGGTGTGTAAGACTCGAAGGTTGTCAGAATTTGATTGAGAGATTAAGAAGTTGATTGACGAGATGGTGATTGAGTCACAAAAAGGAAGGTGTTAGTATTAAGATGAATACCTGAGGTTGTTATATTTTGACGAGTTTCGTAGAGTATAAGAGTCAATGGGACTTTGTTATGGATTTTGATGATGCATATTACGGGTAACAAGTGAATTTTACTAAAGTTGAATGAGAATCCTAGGGCTAAGGTTGACCTAGTGAGCTGAGATTCATGTACACATAAGAGATTTAGTGGTGTTAGCGGCTACGATAACAGTTAAATCTCAGAATGTTGAAGGATCGGATGATAAAATGGCTAGTTAAGTCCCTCGATGTATAGTTATGATTTAATCTTCTAGAGGATAAGTCTCGATTTGTGCGAAGTGTTAGGGATTTCAGTAAGTGTAAATAGGTTTGAGTGAGGGAAGTTCTAAGGAAGAAGACGATAATAATGGATTGTTAGATATTAAGAAGAGGATTATCTTATAAGTTGTTGATAACTTGATGTTGAAGGGGATAAGATTAGTGAAGGACAAGAAATAAGGACATAAGTCGATTTTTAATTCGAATGGTGACTAAGTAGGAGATTGATTTCATTGTGCGAGTGATGATAGTTACGAAGTTGGATGTGACGTTAATGGACTATTAGATTCCAACGCAATATTTCGTCTAGGAGTTATCGAACGGACAAGTGGAGTTTTGGACTGTAGATGAAGATCACGAGGACGAGTTTATAGTATTTACCTTAAGATGACAGAGAGGCACCGAGTTTAAGAAGAATTTCGGACGACCGAAAGTAAAGAAGTAAGTGGCTAAGGTTGTGCGACTGCACGGAATGCCAACCGGTATCATTTCAAGCAGAGGTCCGACGCAAGTAATCGAGTCAGACGACATGAGGTTGAATGATGTTTTGTCTTTTGAGACGCCGATAGTTAACAGTGGGGATAGAAGAGTGAAACAGTTAAGGGGAAGGCAGATTTCTTAAGTAAAGATTTTGAGGAACAATGACACAAGCACTACTACATGGGAATTGGAAGATAAGATCAAGGAACTGTATTCCGAACTTTTCTCAGAACTCTGAGTTTCGAGGACGAAACTTTCTTTTTGGAGGGGAGTATTGTAAGACCCGGATTTTCGGAACAAGTTAATTTCCGACTCACGCGTAGAATCAGTGTAAACGTGACAGGAGTTTGTTGTTTGAGAAAGATCAATGAAGAAGAAAGTTCAGGAATTGCTTGAGGTATGTTGCGTCGTCGCTGTAGGAATTAGTGCGAGTTGTCTGCACACCTGCCTTATGGCGAGCGTGTCCAGAATAGGCTATTTCGCTCTTAAAGCAACGTTTTGAGTGAGATTTCGAACTCTCGGAAAATTTAAAGATTCTCTTTATTTTTCCATCGACCAGCGTTTCATTTCGGAACTCTGGACTGTACGCACGATAGGTTTCACTTTTCGGATGTCCGCCGACGCTAATTTCTTTGCTTCGAAACCCTATTTTCGAGCAATGGATGAAGACTTTTTCTATTCGGGACTTCTAACGAAGATTCCGTCCGTGTTGCCAGACTTGTTTCGACGTTTCCAATCTTTCTTCAGTTGGAAGTTTTGTCGTTTGAGCATCACAGCAAAAAGTAGTTTTTCGGGGCAGATTAACCGACACCGCTTTTGAGATTTTCGATATCGTTTTTCCCATATCATAGATATTTGTTTTGAGTTCTGGATTTCTGACGCCAGAATCTCTCTTAGAATTTCTCGGTGATCGTGCTGCAAAAATCGGAATCGCGAAATTTTCATTTTCCCGCGATTTCACCCGCCTATAAATAGCGCGAAAAAGCAAAATCCTCTCATTTTCTTTCCATTTGTGGCTGATTTCGTGGGGAGCAAGGGGGGAGGGGATTTCCGCGAAAACTTGACCAATCTTCGTGCAGTTCGTCCCTACTTCTAGGTATCAAGGTAACTAACACGATTCCTACCTCTGATTGTTGTTTCTGTTGCGTTTCTGAAGTCGTTTCTGTGCTCTAAGTTTTGAGCTTTTTCTAAAATTGTCCGATTTCTCTGATTTCTTGCTTGGGTTATGTTCCTTATGTTCCCCTGAGTCTAAAACCTCTGTCAGTAAACTCTGATTGCGATTCAGTTGTCCAGGATCTGAAAAATTGACTCAAAACTCTTTTTGTCTCACATTTCGAAACTTTATTGTCGAAAAGACTTAATCTGACTTCGTGCCTTTAGGATTTGTTGTCACGGATGTCATGAGGATCGTTGCTGTCAAATTTGTTTTCAGAACTGATAACTTTGAAGTTTTGAGCCTTTATTTTGGACCAAAATGCCCCTGCGTAGTCGTATTCCGGCCCGATTGTCCGAAAATTGTTCTGACAGTTTCTTTGCCTTAGTTTTACCCTAAAACTACCTTGTGAATTGATTTGATCAAAGAAAAAGAGTCGAAGCCCTTTTTCCTTTGAGGCCGTGGACTATTTCCTTTAGGGGGGAGTTTTTCGGTTTCGAAAACTTGTCTTTTCGTACCTGATTGTCCTATTCTGAAGCTTTAATGCTTTGTCTATCGTTTATGTATTGTTTTGCGATCGAACTAATCGATTTTGTTTGGATTCTGCTTTGTTTTTCTCCGAGGTTCAGTTGAGGGAACTTTGGAAGACTCAGAGCAATTGTTTGAGGAGAACTTTGTTTGCGAAGCTGGAACAGCTCGAGGTTAGGGCAACTTGCTATATTTAGCTATGATTGCATGATAGGCGTCGATAAATTCGACTTATGCTTTATCTGATGTTGTTTATGATGATGATTTGTTGTTATGATTGTTTTCATAACTTATGATATTGATGATGTGTTGAATTGAGCGTTTCGACGCAACTTCGGAGTGGAGGTTCATTGATCTGGTGATCTTTGACATTTCGGGTTGGATGAACAACCCTAGGCAAGTTCAAATGTGGGGTTTGAGACTTAGCCATTTGTTGGGATTCGTTGGAATTCCTAGACTTTCCCCGGGAAATGTATTTTGGGTGGTTGACTTTTGGAAACTTAGAATGATAGAGCTTTCGGAAAATAAAGACTTGGGAAACTTAGACTTTGAGAAATAAACTCATAACTTGGCTAATTCGAATTGAAACAATTTTTATTAACGTTTAAGCATAGGAGAACTGAAGGGGAAAAATATTTACGAAAGGCGGGGAAAAGTCGACTTATGTTGTGGGTTTGGAGAGTTTGGAATTGGGGAAAGCCACTGAGGTGAGCTATGGTGATGATTGAAAGTCACCGAGTACTCTAGTACTCCTGGTAGTGTTGTTCGAGTCGTGTTGTATTAACCGGCACAGACTCTGGGTTTTGTTTGTGGGGTTTGTGGTGGGAGTTGTGTTGTATTGACCGACACTAACTCCGAGTCGTGTTGTATTGACCGACACTGACTCTGGTTTTGATAATCATATTGCACACGTGCATATACGCGATGAAGTGCCAAGCAGAGTACTTCGGTATAACAGGAAGTAACGATCAGCCATGCAGAGTTGAATCGGTCCTGACTATATCTGGCACAACAGGAGGTAACGATCATCCATGTAGAGTTGCATCGTGCCTGTTGATGTTCGGCATAGCAAGCAGAAATGGTCAAACCATGTAGAGTTTGTACCGTCTTGACTATAGCCAAAGGTGATAAGCGACGCCCGAGCAGAAATGGTTAAACACGAGGCCAGTGTTACGACCGTCTCGAGGTGCCCAGCCTATAAGTGGCAATACCGTTGGTTTGTCCCGTCGCCAAGCAGAGTGACGTCGTTGATTTGTTCCGTCGCCAAGCAGAGTGACGTTGTTGATTTGTTCCGTCGCCAAGCAGAGTGACGTTGTTGATTTGTTCCGTCGCCAAGCAGAGTGACGTTGTTGATTTGTTCCGTCGCCAAGCAGAGTGACGTTGTTGTTTTGTCCCGTCGCCAAGCAGAGTGACGTTATTCGGATTTGTGTCAGCATATTCTGCACTGGCACACAATGCATCTTATTATGATTGAATTGTGTAAGAGATTTGATAACATGCTATGTATAAACCTTAGGGTAAGCAGTGCATAACTTATATGTATATATACAACATATATATATACCCCTTTTATCGCATGTGGATTGTATATCTATTGTATTCTGTAAGTTGACCCTAGCGCCTTGGCTTTGTTTGTATGTTTGTGCTTGGGCGGTCGGCCTGCCGCCAGGCGTCCGTCAGCCGGTTCGTGATGATTCGTTGTGCGGGAAAGAGCCGGAGCGGAACGACTATTACTGAAGCTTTCGACGAGGACCCGGACTTCATGACTGATCGAGGGAGGGTCGATGATAGTAGTGTGGGTTATGGGTGGTTAGAGTCTTTTGAGTTGGTTGTTACTGTAATAGCTCTGATTCGTCATTCATATTTTGGGACAGGGTAGGTTCCCGACGCATGGCTTTTGTGTGGTTCTCTTACTGAGGGATCACAGTGAGACAGTCGGACCATAGGGGTCTTTCCTTAGGCCATTTTGAGGCCGACTTCCTCCTAGTGGTTTGTAATTATAATTTTCTCACTCACACATCTGGATCTGTAACTATTTGCCTACGGGCACACTACTTTGGAGTCACTGCGAGTGCGCGTGACGGGAGAGTGCAGCTGAGGTTGTACATGTGTATATATTTGTATATTGGTTAGTTAGTGTTGGGGTTATGTCTTTATTTCTCTATTGCTTGATTTAAAAGGAATCAAACGAAAAAAAAATTACCTGTTTTCCGCGTAAAGTTTACTTTTGGTTACTAAAGTGACACCTGGAAATCGGGGTGTTACATTGTGGTCCTGTTTTCCGCGTAAAGTTTACTTTTGGTTACTAAAGTGACACCTGGAAATCGGGGTGTTACAACAAGAGAACCCAAGGGATTAATGTCGGTCAATACAACACAACCCCATCAACAAGAGTACGTAAAGTACTCGGTGACTTTCAATCATCACCATAGCTCACCTTAGTGGCTTTCCCCAATTCCAATAACTCACAACAAAGGTCGACTTTTCCCCGTCTTTCGTAAATATTTTCCCCTTCAGTTTTCCTATACTTAAACATTAATAAAAATGATTTCAATTCAGATTAGTCAGGTTATGAGTTTATTTCTCAAAATCTAGGTTTCCCAAGTCTTTAGTTTTCGAAATTCTAATCCTTCTACGTTTTCCGAAAACCAACCACCCAAAAGAAGTTTCCCGGGGAAAGTCTAAGTCAACCAACGAATCCCAACAAATGGCTAAGCCTCAAACCCCTCGTTTGAACTTGCCTAGGGTTGCTCATCCAACCCGAAACATCAAAGATCACCAGATCAATGAATCTCCACTCCGAAGTCGCGTCAAAACGCACAATCCAACAAAGCACAACATCACAACATCAGTTCATCAACATAATCAACATCAAAGTAAAGCATAAGTCGAATTGATCGACGCCTATCATGCATTCATAGCTAATATATAGTAAGTTGCCCTAACCTCGAGCTGTTCCAGCTTCGAAATCAAGGTTGTCCTCAAACAGTTGCTCTGAATATTCCAAAGTTCCTTCAACTGAACCTCGGAGAAAACAAAGCAGAATTCAAACAAAATCGATTAGTTCGATCGCAAAACAATACATAAACGATAGACAAAGCATCAAAGCTTCATAATACGACAAACGGGTACGAAAGGACAAGTTTTCGAAAACGAAAAACTCCCCCCCCCCTTAGGAAAAACCCACGGCCATAAGGAGAAAAGGGCTTCGGCTCTTTTTCTTCGATCAAATCAGTTTACAAGGTAGTTTTAGGGTAAAACTAAGGCAAAGAAACTGTCAGAACAATTTTCGGACAATCGGGTCGAAATACGACTACGCAGGGGCATTTTGGTCCAAATTAAAGGCTCAAAACTTCAAAGTTATCAGTTCTGAAAACAGATTTGACAGCAACGATCCTCATGACATCCGTGACAACAAATCCTAAAGGCACGAAGTCAGATTATAGCTTTACGACAATAAAGTTTCGAAATGTAAGACAAAAAGAGTTTTGAGTCAATTTTTCAGATCCTGGACAACTGAATCGCAATCGGAGTTTACTGACAGAGGTTTTAGACTCAGGGGAACATAAGGAACATAACCCAAGCGAGAAATCAGAGAAATCGGACAATTTTAGAAAAAGCTCAAAACTTAGAGCACAGAAACGACTTCAGAAACGCAACAGAAACAACAATCAGAGGTAAGAATCGTGTTAGTTACCTTGATACCTAGAAATAGGGACGAACTGCACGAAGATTGGTCAAGGTTTCGCGAAAATCTTCTCCTCCCTTCTCTCCCAAGAACTCGCGGCCTCAAATGGTGAAAATGAGAGGATTTTTGCTTTTTCTCCTATTTATAGGCGGGTGAAATCGCGGGAAAATGAAAATTTCGCGATTCCGATTTTTGCAGCACGATCACCGTGGAATTCTAAGAGAGATTCTAGCGTCAGAATTCCAGAACTCAAAACAAATATCTAGGATTTGGGAAAAACGATATCGAAAAACTCAAAAGCGGTGTCGGTTAATCTGCCCCAAAAAAATACTTTTTTCTGTGATGCTCAGACGACAAAACTCCCTACTGAAGAAAGATTGGAAATGTCGAAACAAGTATGGCAGCGCGGACGGAATCTTCGTTAGAAGTCCCGAATAGAAAAAGTCTTCATCCATTGCTCGAAAATAGGGCTTCGAAGCAAAGAAATTAGCGTCGGCGGATATCCGAAAAGTGAAACCTATCGTGCGTACAGTCCAGAGTTCCAAAATGAAACGCTGGTCGATGGAAAAATAAAGAGAATCTTTAAATTTTCCGAGAGTTCGAAATCTCACTCAAAACGTTGCTTTAAGAGCGAAATAGCCTATTCTGGACACGCTCGCCCTAAGGCAAGTGTGCAGACGACTCGCACTAACTCCGAAAACAACTACGCAACATTCCTCAAGCAATTCCTGAACTTTCTTCTTTATTAATCTTCCTCAAATATCAAACTCCTGTCACGCTTACACTGATTCTACGCGTGAGTCGGAAACTAGCTTGTTCTGAAAATCCAGGTCTTACAGATACTGACCATCAGTGGGCAGATATTTTCACTAAGCCCTTAGCAGAAGATAGGTTTTTATTTATTCTTGAAAATCTGAACATGGACTTTTGTCCAGAGTAAGGTTCTCTTCAGAACTTCTGACCTTGGTGCTTCTGAAGTCATCAGATGTTACCCTTTTTAGAAGGTACTCGATCAGAAGCACTTAACCCAATGGTTAAACTTCTGTGGTAGGCAACAATACACGTGTCACTTCATTTGTGACATAGTTCCTTGAGTCTCGTGGTGTATCTGCTATAATGATGATGCATACTCTCCTCCACTATGCTATTTTCAGACTAATTATTTTGCAACCGTTGATCTTGTTTTTATTTTTTTTGCCTCTTAAAATCTCAACGGTTACCATTAAATCCACTACGCATGTTTCACACACGATCTTCCATACACTTACACAGACGGTTTTCAAAAACGCTTGTGTGCATTGATTTTCATTCACTCTTCTCCCTCCAATATTCCCCTCTCTCTGAACCCTAAACCTCGCTTCACTGAGAATCATGGGGAAATCAAGGAAATCAAGAGCAAGTGCTACTACTTCTTCCAAACCAACCGCCGAAGATCAAGAAAAGCAAAGATTTGAAGAAGCACAGCAAATTCTGAACACGGAAAATGTGGTCACCTGCGTCAAGAAAGCTGAAGAACTGGTTGTGTGCAACGATTCAAGAGTGGACTTCGACAAACTGGTTGATCATGGGTTTGATATCAGGGATCAAGTTAACTTGCAAGGTTGGTCTGGCTACTTTGATAGGCTCTGTGGTCCTATCTACTACAAACTGGTTGTGGAATTCTGGAAAAACGCAGTTTGCAACGACTACTATGTCGTCTCTCATGTACTGGACAGGAAGATTGTGATTTCAGAAGAGTCCATTGCAAAACTGCTGGGTATGGAGTTCCAACAGGGCAAGAGGATCAATAATGTAGATGTTAATGTTCCTGGCATGAGGAAATTAGTAAATAAAGCCATCTATGACAACTCATCCTTGGAGAAGACAAAGTATGGCATAAAGGATTTGAAGCCAAAAATGAATATCTGGCAGAAAATCTTCATCCACTGCATACACCCCAGAACTGGAGGAACTGATTACCTTAATGCAACTCAAAAGGTAATCATGTACTATATTTATGAGGGTGAGCCTGTATGTCTGCTGTTTCTGCTTTTCAACTATTTGAAGGAATGAGTTGAGAAGTCAAGGACCACAGCTACTGAGAACAAGAGATCAATTTCTTACATTCCTTATGGAAGGTTGCTTTCAGATATCTTCATCCAAAATAAACTAGTCAAGACCTTGTCAGACCTTGGACTTCATGAAGATCTGGCCATGTCCATTGGAGATGCTCTCAATGGGACTAAGCTGAAGAGAATGCAGATCATCGAAAAAGTTCAAGTTGAACCTGTTGAAGAATCATCTAATGAGGTTCATCAGAAGAACCACCCTATTGATGACTACCCTCTCTGGTCCAAGAAAGATAATCCTACCAGCATTCTGGAATATGTGAGAATGCTCAGAAGCAAAGGAGATCCAATCACTCTTGAGGAGATCATCAGGACTCTTCCTGATAGTCCTCCTGAGGTACCATCAAGGAGGTCCAAGAGAACAACCAGCAAGCCCTCTGATCCCAAAGGCAAAGGGATTCTGATAGAAAAGACCAAGAAGATGAAAGCAGCATCAAAGTCTGTAGTCATCAAGGAACCAGTTACAGAACCCTCTCCAGAAGAGTCATATCAGGTATCTCAATCTGATAGCTCTGAGAACTTTATGGATTCTTCCTCTGGAAGCCAAGAAGAAGAAGTTCCACGTAGAAAGGATGTCAAGAGGAAAACAATCATTGAAGAATCTTCTGAAGAGGAAACCGAGGATGATGATGTTCCTCTGGTAAAAAGGCAAAGAATTCAAGCAACCCAAGTTGAAGAAGAAGTTGAGCAGGATGACTAAGAGATCATTGAGAATGTGCTCCAAGTCATAAGGGAATCAGAAGAAGCTGAAGAATCCACTGATTTTGATGTAGAGCCCATAGGCAAGAGGTTGAAACTGCCTCTGAAGGGTCCACTTCAGAAGAAGGAGTCAGAACCTAAGCAAGCATCTGAAAAGATCTCAGAAGTACAAAGAGAAAGGAGATCAAAGATAGCCTCGGATCCTGCAAGAACTGCTAGACCCACCAGATCTACCTTACTCAGAGAATCAAGTAAGGAATTTACTAAAAGCATTAATTTAGATTCTGCTTTAGTAGTTATTCCTGAACAACCTGTGCTTATATCTACTTCCCTGCCTACTTCAACCCAAACAGCTCCCACTCAAACAGAACCTGAAACACAAGCCCCCCAATCAAACATACAAACAGCTACCACTGCCATTCCATCCATCCCAATTCAAACCTCTTCCATATCCACCACAACTGAGCCTGTACCTCCTTTCAGTTCCTTCATTCAAGGTATTGTTCAAAGTGAGGCTACCCTGAGAAATCTGGTTCAACATTTCACTCCCAAGCCTCCATCCACTTCAAAGACCCTCCTGTTAACTCAAACTGGTGAGATCCCTGCTGAGGAAGAAAAAGAGGATGATGATGTTCAGATCCTTGAACCTCCTTTCAATGTGAAGCCTATTCAACAAGTAGCTTCCGTCTTTGAAGATCAGCACCAAGATGTTGCTGAAACTTCCTATGTATCCTTGTCCAACTATTCTGCAGTAAACTCACGAGATCTTAGTTTTACCTCGCCTGAGAAGACTGCTACCTCCAGGCAAAGGCAAGCAACGATCTCTGAAGCAGAGCATATGGATGAATCTGATCATTCAGGAATAGAGAAGAACCATGAGATTGATTCTGCTCTTTCAGGACAACCCAGAACTGAAAGTTCCAATGCTTCAAGCTCAAATGCAACCAGAACTCCTCAGCCTGTCCTGACCTTGGCAACCTCCTTCAGACCTCAAAATCTCATTCAGCTCATTCAGGAGTTTTCTGATGAAGCAACCAGAAGATTGCAATGGTTATATCAGGTAACTGATAATCAGTTTGATGTTTTCTTAGTTGATGGTCTGTGGTCTGCCTTCGGAAGATGGTTAGAAAGAAGAGCTTATGAGTTTCAGAAGCTGCTTAGCACTGAGAGGCGTCTGAGAGTTCATGATGCTTCTGAGAGAGCTCATGAGCAAAAGCAGAGATTGCTACACATGGTGTGTGAACCGATGAGAAGAGCTATGGCTGAAAGA
The DNA here is from genome assembly GCF_012489685.1 of Lotus japonicus. Taxonomy (NCBI): domain Eukaryota; kingdom Viridiplantae; phylum Streptophyta; class Magnoliopsida; order Fabales; family Fabaceae; genus Lotus; species Lotus japonicus. The sequence continues at coordinate 44,167,769 of NC_080043.1, forward strand.
ACTGATGTTATCTCTGAACGTACCTCAGAAGATGCTGAGATGATTCCAGCAGAGGTTGTAGAAGATAGTTCTGACGGAATAGTCATTCTGGAAGATGCAGATGTTGATGAAGTTGAGAAGCAAGTGCCAATTCAAGTTGATGCTACAATTCCATCAGAGGCAGAAGTCCCTACTCCTGCTCAAGCTCCATAACCTTCTCCCCATCCAGAAGTTGCTACTCTTGCTGCCAGGATTGACAGAATTCAAGATGATCAGCAGAGGCTGTTTCAGATGGTTGAGCAACAAGGACTGGTTTAGAGTGAACAAAGTAGGCAGATTCAGGAATCCTCCAGCAGAATGGAAGCCATGATGAAGTATTTGATCGAGAATCTCCCCTCTTCATCAAAGCCTTGAACCCCTCTCATCTATCTTGCATGCATTTTTGTTTTTGTGTGAATTTATTTCATGTTTGACTGTGTTTAATTCTGCTTCTCTTATTTAATGCACCGTCCATTTCCTTTAGTAACTCACATGCTTTTATGATTTGATGAGTTTTATGCATGTTTTTCTGTTACTCTTCTTCCTTATAATCTGCTGCCTTCCTTCTTTTCCATCACAACGCAATTCACTTCAACTCAGTCTATTCATTCTTTTCTCTATCCTACAACACCAATGACTTCTGTTGAATTGATCTCTGCACTCAAGACTCTGGTATTTGACCAAGTCTTTCCCTGGAGTGTTAATCTATCTCATTCTCAATTCTCTCAAGCTCTTGGGATGATTGAGACTCTCTTTGACTGTTGGCTGACATCCCATCAGATTCACTGTCTTCAGAATCTTTAGGAAGTTCTGAACATCCTCCTTCGTCTGGCCTCTCGCCGGAAGGACCTTGAAGCTCAGTTCGAGGGCATTTGTATGCTTCTTGAACATGAAGAAGATCCAGAAGAAGCCAGTCTGGATGCTGCCTCCACTCCTGCTATTCGTGAAAGTGAAGCTCTGAAAGAAGAACTAGCTTCCCAGTTAGCCTCCATCGATCAGGACATTCGTCCTTTACATCTTCAACTTCTTTCTTTGAAGGAGTCTCGTGCCTTCCTATGCATCTAGATCTTGTTCTCCTAGTCTTTTATATCCTATGTACTCTTTCTTCGTTTATTAATAATAACAAGCGTTTCTTCTGCATTACTATTTGTTGTTATTGTTTGCGTTTTTTTTTCACTCTTTTTGCTTATGACAAAAAGGGGGAGTACATAAAATGGTTTTTGATAAACTTTTTCTTATATTATATAAAACCAGTAGAGGAGAATATGTATCAAATACTTATAGCACATAGATATTGCCAAGCGTCCTTAAATAAGGAATACATTTTGTTCAGTATTCTGAACTAATTTGCTTCTGACGCCTGTAACACCCCGATCCAGGTGTCACTTTAGTAACCAAAAAATAATCTTTACGCGGAAAACAGGTAATTTTTTTTTTGTTTTCTTTCCTTTAAATCAAAACGATAAGGAAGTAAAGACAAAACTCAACTACTAAACTAACCGATAAACAACATATATACATGTACAGCCTCAGCTGCACTCCATGTCACGCGCACTCGCAGTGACTCCAAAGCAGTGTGCCCGTAGGCAAATATATACAGACCCAGAAGTGTAAGTGAGAAAATTATAATTACAAACCACTAGGAGAAAGTCGGCCTCAATATGGCCTAAGCAAAGACCCCTATGGTCCAACTGACTCACTGTGATCCCTCAGTAAGAGAACCACACGAAAAGTCATGCGTCGGAAACCTACCCGATCCCAAAAGCAAAACGAATCAGAGCTCTACACAAAACATGACGCCTGCCCAAACCTAACCTCCCAGGGCCAAACCCACAACGATCTGAAGTCGGCAAGTTGAAGCTCAACTCCATGCGCCATAGAACTCCTTTCGTCAGACGTCCACGCTCGTCAGTCCGGTCCTCCATGACCCTTCCCCGATACGTCGCCCGGTGACCAGCAACATCGATCACCCAAGCGGTGGGGCATCCCGATCCTGCAGCTCATATCTGATCCCCCCCTGAGGGAGAGACCACCGAGAACCAGTCGGCCATCGACATCTGGCAGCAGGCCGACCGCCCAAACACAAACATACAAACAAAGCCAAGGCGCTAGGGTCAACTCACAGCAATAAGTACATATACACTCAACATGTGACAGGGTATATATATAAGTTGTTATATAAGCATATAAGTAATCCTAGCATGTTATGGCTCTAACATTGCTTCAATAAACAAACAGCACACAGTCTCAGTCAGCATGAAAGTATGCGTGAAATGCACAATATGAATCCGGATTTGTGACGCGTTCCCGTTCGCCACAAGTGAAGCATTCCCGTTCTTCACTATGGATGGACCATTCCCATTATCCATCCTGGATGAAATCCATCCTGGATGAACCATTCCCGTTATTCATCCTTGGTGAACCATTCCCGTTATTCACCATATGATGAACCATTCCCGTTATTCACCATGATATGCACAGGTGAACCATTCCCGTTATTCACCCGATTGAATGCAACGTGGTTAGCCAAACAACGAATCGCCCTTACCACGAAAGTGTTTAGCTCACAACCCAATCTCAACAAACCCATGAGTTAGTGTCGGTCAATACAACACAACTCGGAGTAAGTGTCGGTCAATACAACACTGCTCCACCAACAAGAATACACAAGGGTCTAGTGTCGGTCAATACAACACAGCCCAAACAACAAGAGCGCTAAGTGTCGGTCAATACAACACCGCTCCAACAACAAGAGAACCCAAGGGATTAGTGTCGGTCAATACAACACATCCCCATCAACAAGAGTACGTAAAGTACTCGGTGACTTTCAATCATCACCATAGCTCACCTTAGTGGCTTTCCCCAATTCCAATAACTCACAACAAAGGTCGACTTTTCCCCGTCTTTCGTAAATATTTTCCCTTCAGTTTTCCTATACTTAAACGTTAATAAAAATGATTTCAATTCAGATTAGTCAGGTTATGAGTTTATTTCTCAAAATCTAGGTTTCCCAAGTCTTTAGTTTTCGAAATTCTAATCCTTCTACGTTTTCCGAAAACCAACCACCCAAAAGAAGTTTCCCGGGGAAAGTCTAAGTAAACCAACAAATACCAACCAGGCTAGGTCTCAAACCCCTCATTTGGACTTGCCTAGGGTTGCTCATCCAACCCAAAATATCAAGGATCACCAGATCAATGAATCTCCACTCCGAAGTCGCGTCAAAACGCACCATCCAACAAAAGCACAACATCACAAGTTATGGAAAAGTATCATAACATCAACTCAACATCATAAACAACATCAGATAAAGCATAAGTCGAATTTATCGACGCCTATCATGCAATCATAGCTGATATAGTAAGTTGCCCTAACCTCGAGCTGTTCCAGCTTCGCAAACAAAGTTCTCCTCAAACAATTGCTCTGAGTCTTCCAAAGTTCCCTCAACTGAACCTCGGAGAAAAACAAAGCAGAATCCAAACAAAATCGATTAGTTCGATCGCAAAACAATACATAAACGATAGACAAAGAATTAAAGCTTCAGAATAGGACAATCAGGTACGAAAAGACAAGTTTTCGAAACCGAAAAACTCCCCCGTAAAGGAAATAGTCCACGGCCTCAAAGGAAAAAGGGCTTCGGCTCTTTTTCTTTGATCAAATCAATTCACAAGGTAGTTTTAGGATAAAACTAAGGCAAAGAAACTGTCGGAACAATTTTCGGACAATCGGGTCGAAATATGACTATCCAGGGGCATTTTGGTCCAAAATAAAGGCTCAAAACTTCAAAGTTATCAGTTCTGAAAACAAATTTGACAGCAACGATCCTCATGACATCCGTGACAACAAATCCTAAAGGCACGAAGTCAGATTAAGTCTTTTCGACAATAAAGTTTCGAAATGTGAGCAAAAAGGGTTTTGAAACAGTTTTTCAGATCCTGGACAACTGGATCACAATCGGCGATTACTGACAGAGGTTTTAGGCTCATGGGAACCTAGAGAACATAACCCAAGCAAGAAATCGAAGAAAACAGACAATTTTAGAAAAAGCTCAAAACTGTGAGCACAGAAACGACTTAAAAAACGCAACAGAAACAACAATCAGAGGTAGGAATCGTGTTAGTTACCTCGATACCTAGAAGTAGGGACGAACTGCACGAAGATTGGTCAAGTTTTCGCGAAAATCTCCTTCTCCCCCAAGCTCGCCAAACTCGCGGCTCCAATGGGTGTGGAATGGTGAGATTTTGCTTTTTCGCACTATTTATAGACGGGTGAAATCGCGGGAAAATGAAAATTTCGCGATTCCGATTTTTGCAGCACGATCACCGAGGAATTCTAAGACAGATTCTGGCGTCGGAATTCCAGAACTCAAAACAATTATCTAAGATTTGGGAAAAACGATATCCAAAACGCCAAAAGCGGTGTAAGTTAGTCTGTCCCGAAAAACTACTTTTTGCTGTGATGCTCAGACGACAAAACTTCCAACAGAAGAAAGATTGGAAATGTCGAAACAAGTCTGGCAACGCGGACCGAATCTTCGTTAGAAGTCCCGAATAGAAAAAGTCTTCATCCATTGCTCGAAAATAGGGTTTCGAAGCAAAGAAATTAGAGTCGTCGAGCTTCCGGAAAGTGAAACCTATCGTGCGTACAGTCCAGAGTTCCGAAATGAAACGCTGGTCGATGGAAAAATAAAGAGAATCTTTAAATTTTCCGAGAGTTCGAAAGCTCACTCAAAACGTTGCTTTAAGAGCGAAATAGCCTATTCTGGACACGCTCGCCATAAGGCAGGTGTGCAGACGACTCGCACTAACTCCGAAAACAACTACGCAACATTCCTCAAGCAATTCCTGAACTTTCTTCTTCATTAATCTTTCTCAAATGTCAAACTTCTGTCACGCTTACACTGATTCTACGTGTGAGTCGGAAACTTAACTTGTTCTGAAAATCCAGGTCTTACAATACTCCCCTCCAAAAAGAAAGTTTCGTCCTCGAAACTCAGAGTTCTGCGAAAAGTCCGGAATACAGTTCCTCGATCTTATCTTCCAATTCTCATGTAGTAGTGCCTGTGTCATTGTTCCTCATAATCTTTACTTAAGCAATCTGCTTTCCCCTTAACTGTTTCACTCTTCTATCCCCACTGCTAACTGTCGGCGTCTCAAAAGACAAAACATCATTCAACCTCATGTCGTCTGACTCGATTACTTGCGTCGGACCTCTGCTTGAAATGATACCGGTTGGCACTCCGTGCAGTCGCACAACCTTAGCCACTTACTTCTTTACTTTCGGTCGTCCGGAATTCTTCTTAAACTCAGTGCCTCTCTGTCATCTCAAAGTAGATACTCAACTTGTCCTCGTGATCTTCATCTACAGTCCAAAACTCCACTTGTTCGTTCGATAACTCCTAGACGAATCCTCCCCCTTGGAAACCGCTAGTCCATTAAAACACCTCTAACTTCGTAACTATTTTTACACACACCAAGAAATCACACTTCTACTTAGTCACTATTCGAATTAAAGCTCGACTTATGTCCTTATTTCTTGTCCTTCACTAATCTTATCCCCTTCAACATCAATTATCAACAACTTATAAGATAATCCTCTTCTTAATATCTAACAATCCATTATTATCGTCTTCTTCCTTAGAACTTCCCTCACTCAAACCTATTTACACTTACTGAAATCCCTAACACTTCGCACAAATCGAGACTTATCCTCTAGAAGATTAAATCATAACTATACCTCAAGGGACTTAACTAGCCATTTTATCATCCAATCCTTCAACATTCTGAGATTTAACTGTTATCGTAACCGCTAACACCACTAAATCTCTTATGTGTACATGAATCTCAGCTCATTAGGTCAACCTTAGCCCTAGGATTCTCATTCAACTTAGTAAAATTCACTTGTTAACCGTAATATGCATCATCAAAATCCATAACAAAGTTTCATCCACTCTTAAGCTCTAAGAAACTTGTCCAAACATAATAACTTCAAGTATTCATCTTAATACTAACACTTTCCTTTCTGTCACTCCATCACCATCTCGTCACTCAACTTCTTAATCTCTCAATCAAATTCTGACAACCTTCGAGTCTTACACACCTTAGATAGACATTCATAGATTTAAAACCTAAACCTACACCAAGTTTGGTCCTCTAATGACCTTTAATCCTTCAATACTTCTTAAATGAATATCCGTTTCTTAAAAACTATAACTCCTTCACTTACCCAAACGACCTGATAAGTGTCGTCATGCTTCCACACTCACCACTTGGTCCTGCTATCCATAATCATAACCTATTATGCTAACATCATTCAAATCTTATCACATGGTCATTATGTCCGCAACCTCATAATCAACATCAATCGATCACCAACCTTAACACTCCACACAACCCAGAATTCCCTTACTTCAAGATCTCTCTTATACTACACCTCAATGGTCTTAACCCGAAACTCACCTTCAGGTCTTCAATCTTCTAAGATTCAACTCCTATTGTCACACCTACAACCATAAGATCTCCTACTCGTACGTGATTCTCGGCTCTCAAGATTCAATCTTAACCCTAAGATTTCAATCCAACTTAGTAAATCTCACTTAGTAATCTTAGCATATTTCCTTGGAATCCATATCACCAACCTCAAGTATTCAACTTATGCTAAAACTTTCTTTCTCCAACTTAATCATTAATTCAACACTTTTCAAGCGAAAATTCATCTCTTAAGACTATAATGTCTCCACATATTAATCAAACGCTTAGCAAAACTTATTCCTCGAACTCGACTATAACAATCTAGTTTGTAAGATCAAGTTTTGATCTAGTAGTACAACTCTATGTTTTGATGATTACAAGTTAACCTTTTGATATGAACAATTGTGGTACTCTAACGTGTTTTTCTGAGTGTGCTATTTACAGGCTCTGACCCTGACTCAATTTCACACAAATCAGAAGCACTGTGTATAAAGGGTAACCCAAGCAACGCTTTCGCATTCACCATGTTCAGTATGAACAGTGGAAAAGCTTCAGAAGATCTGAAGCTATACAAACTCTGATGAGGACTCAGTCGCTAGAAGCTCTGATGATCCAGAAGTTCTGACAACCAAGAAACACTGAAGGTTCAGATGTTCCGATGGTGTAGAAGACTCTGAAGATCCAGAAGCTGAATAGTGGAAACTCTGAAGTCCAGAAGCAAGAAACTCTGAAGGCCATGTTCTTCCCTCTGAGTTCAGAATCAGAAGATACAATGGTCAGAGGATCTGTGCTATCCCTCTGACTCTGATCAACCGGCTTCACAAGTTCCAATACGAAGCATTCCTCTGATCAGAAGTCTCCTAGGTTAAAAGGTCAAGTCGCTATCCAAGTACAAAAGCAAGTGTACCTTCCTGACGACCTACCTAACGTTCTCAGCCACAGCAGAAGCTGGATTTTCCAGAACTGCCCTCCAACGGTAGCATTTCCCATGCAACGCTCAACCCTAATCCTTGGAGTATATATAGAGGCTGAAGATTGAAAGAAGCGGCTAGAAACCAGAAGAAAAAAATACAAGAAGCAATACACACGCGCAAGATATATTCTAAGCTTTCTTTCATCTTGTAATTTATTTTAGTTTACACTCAGCTTATTCAGAAGCAAACCCTTGTAAACACCAACCTCAAACAGTTGTTTGATTTTCCTTTAGGAGATCAAGGTTGATCGGATCCTAGAGAAGACTAAGAGAGTGAATCTTAGTGTGAGCTAAGTCAGTGTAATTGTTAGTCACTTGTAGGTTTCAAGTGCAGTTGTAACTCTTACCTGATTAGTGGATTGCCTTCATTCTAAGAAGGAAGAAATCACCTTAACGGGTGGACTGGAGTAGCTTGAGTGATTTATCAAGTGAACCAGGATAAAATCCTTGTGTGCTTCTCTATCTCTATCTTTTGCACTTAGTTCTCGAAAAGATTTGTTAAAATCTTTAAGGTGGTAGTTTTGTACTGAAAACGTTATTCAAACCCCCCCTTTCTACCGTTTTTCATACCTTCAATTGGTATCAGAGCGCAAGTTCTGATTACCACACCTAACAGTGTTCAGTGATCCGGGCCGGTGTGAAAAACAATGGCTGCCACCACCAGTGAAACTCAAAGAGATGGTTACAACGCAAAGCCTCCTATGTTCGATGGTCAAAGGTTCGAATATTGGAAAGATAGACTGGAAAGTTTCTTTCTGGGTTTCGATGCAGATCTCTGGGATATTATTGTGGATGGCTATGAGCGTCCAGTTGATGCAGATGGCAAAAAGATCCCAAGGTCAGAGATGTCTGCAGATCAAAAGAAGCTGTACTCACAACATCATAAAGCAAGAGCAATTCTTCTAAGTGCTATCTCCTATGAGGAGTACCAGAAGATTACAGATCGTGAGTTTGCTAAAGGCATTTTTGATTCTCTGAAGATGTCTCATGAAGGAAACAAGAAAGTCAAAGAATCAAAGGCATTGTCTTTGATCCAAAAGTATGAATCCTTCATCATGGAGCCAAATGAGTCCATTGAAGAAATGTTCTCCAGATTTCAACTGCTTGTAGCTGGCATACGTCCTCTCAACAAGAGCTACACAACAAAAGATCACGTCATAAGGGTCATCAGGTGTCTTCCTGAAAGTTGGATGCCTTTGGTGACTTCAATAGAGCTCACGAGAGATGTTGAGAATATGAGTTTAGAAGAACTCATCAGCATTTTGAAATGCCATGAGCTGAAGCGCTCAGAGATGCAAGATCTGAGGAAAAAGTCCATAGCCTTGAAATCCAAATCTGAAAAGGCTAAGGTTGAGAAGTCAAAGGCTCTTCAAGCTGAAGAAGAAGAATCTGAAGAAGCATCAGAAGATTCTGATGAAGATGAGCTGACTCTGATCTCCAAGAGACTCAACCGCATCTGGAAGCACAGGCAGAGCAAGTTCAAAGGCTCTGGAAAGGCAAGAGGAAAGTCTGAATCCTCAGGTCAGAAGAAGTCATCAATCAAGGAAGTCACTTGCTTTGAGTGCAAAGAATCAGGGCACTACAAAAGTGACTGTCCAAAATTGAAGAAGGACAAGAAGCCAAGGAAGCACTTCAAGACCAAGAAGAGTCTGATGGTGACATTCGATGAATCAGAGTCAGAGGATGTTGACTCTGATGGTGAAGTCCAAGGACTCATGGCTATTGTCAAAGACAAAGGAACAGAGTCAAAGGAAGCTGTTGACTCTGACTCAGAATCAGAAGGAGATCCAGACTCTGACGATGAAAATGAGGTATTTGCTTCCTTCTCTACCTCTGAACTGAAACATGCTTTGTCTGATATCATGGATAAGTATAACTCCTTGTTGTCTAAGCATAAGAAGCTGAAAAAGAACTTATCTGCTGGTTCTAAAACTCCTTCTGAACATGAGAAAATCATATCTGATTTGAAAAATGATAACCATGCTTTAGTTAATTCTAACTCTGTGCTTAAGAATCAAATTGCAAAGTTAGAAGAAGTTATTGCCTGCGATGCCTCTGATAGTAAGCATGAATCTAAGTATGAGAAATCTTTTCAAAGATTCCTGGCTAAAAGCGTAGATAGAAGCTTAATGGCTTCAATGATCTATGGTGTAAGCAGAAATGGAATGCATGGCATTGGCTATTCTAAACCAATTAGAAATGAGCCTTCTGTGTCTAAAGCTAAATCCTTGTATGAATGCTTTGTTCCCTCTGGTACCATATTGCCTGATCCTGTACCTGCTGAAGTTGCTAAAAACCCTCTTAAAAAGGGATCTTTCTCTATGACTAAATATCATGCAAATATTCCTTTAAAATATCATGTTGAGACACCCAAGGTGATCAGAACCTTTGGGGTAACTAACAAAAGAGGACCCAGAAAGTGGGTACCTAAGGACAAGATTATCTATGTTGCAGATATCCTTGATAGCTCCACTGAAACACCAATCATGGTATCTGGACAGTGGATGCTCGCGTCACATGACGGGAGAAAAGCGTATGTTCCGAGAGCTGAAACTTAAGCCTGGAGGCGAAGTTGGCTTTGGAGGAAATGAAAAGGGTAAAATTATTGGTACTGGTACTATTTGTGTAGATAGTAGTCCATGCATTGATAATGTTTTATTGGTAGACGGCTTAACACATAACTTATTGTCTATAAGTCAATTAGCTGACAAGGGTTATGATGTTATATTCAATCAAAAGTCCTGCCGGGCTGTAAGTCAGATCGATGGCTCTATTCTGTTTAACAGCAAGAGGAAGAACAACATTTATAAGATCAGATTATCTGAGTTGGAGGCTCAGAATGTGAAGTGCCTTCTGTCTGTTAATGAAGAGCAGTGGGTATGGCATAGACGGTTAGGGCATGCCAGTATGAGAAAGATTTCTCAGCTGAGCAAGCTAAACCTTGTCAGGGGCTTACCCAATCTGAAGTTCGCTTCAGACGCTCTTTGTGAAGCATGTCAGAAAGGCAAATTCACAAAAGTCCCTTTCAAGGCAAAGAATGTTGTCTCAACCTCAAGGCCGTTAGAACTTCTGCATATCGACCTGTTTGGACCAGTGAAAACTGAGTCTATAGGTGGCAAGAGATATGGGATGGTTATCGTTGATGACTATAGCCGCTGGACATGGGTAAAGTTTCTAACCCGCAAGGATGAGTCTCATGCTGTGTTCTCTACCTTTATTGCTCAAGTGCAAAACGAGAAGGCTTGTAGAATTGTGCGTGTCAGAAGTGACCATGGTGGAGAGTTTGAGAATGACAAGTTTGAGAGTCTGTTTGATTCCTATGGAATTACACATGATTTCTCTTGTCCCAGAACTCCTCAACAAAATGGTGTTGTTGAGAGGAAGAACAGAACTCTTCAGGAGATGGCTAGAACCATGCTCCAAGAAACTGGCATGGCTAAGCACTTTTGGGCAGAGGCAGTAAATACAGCATGTTACATTCAGAACAGAATCTCTGTGAGACCAATTCTGAAAAAGACTCCTTATGAATTGTGGAAGAACATAAAACCCAACATTTCTTATTTTCATCCTTTTGGCTGTGTTTGTTATGTTCTCAATACTAAGGATAGATTGCATAAATTTGATGCTAAATCTTCTAAGTGTCTATTACTTGGTTATTCTGATAGATCTAAAGGTTTTAGATTTTATAATACTGATGCTAAGACTATTGAAGAATCTATTCATGTTAGATTTGATGATAAGCTTGACTCTGACCAGTCAAAGCTAGTTGAAAAGTTTGCAGATTTAAGCATTAATGTTTCTGACAAAGGCAAAGCTCCAGAGGAAGTTGAGCCAGAGGAAGATGAACCAGAGGAAGAAGCTGGTCCCTCTAACTCACAAACTCTGAAGAAGAGCAGAATCACTGCAGCTCATCCTAAGGAATTGATTCTGGGCAACAAAGATGAACCAGTCAGAACCAGATCTGCCTTCAGACCCTCTGAAGAGACCTTGCTGAGTCTGAAAGGATTGGTGTCCTTAATTGAACCCAAGTCCATAGATGAAGCTCTTCAGGACAAGGATTGGATTCTGGCCATGGAAGAAGAATTGAATCAATTCTCCAAGAACGATGTTTGGAGCTTAGTGAAGAAGCCTGAGAATGTCCACGTTATTGGAACGAAATGGGTATTCAGAAACAAGCTAAATGAGAAAGGAGATGTAGTCAGAAACAAGGCAAGGCTAGTTGCTCAAGGCTACAGCCAGCAGGAAGGAATAGACTACACTGAAACATTTGCTCCAGTAGCAAGACTGGAGGCAATCAGACTATTGATTTCTTTCTCAGTAAATCACAACATAGTTCTACATCAGATGGACGTAAAGAGTGCCTTCCTAAATGGTTATATCTCAGAGGAAGTCTATGTTCATCAACCCCCAGGTTTTGAAGATGAAAAGAAACCAGACCATGTGTTCAAATTGAAGAAATCACTCTACGGTCTGAAGCAAGCTCCCAGAGCATGGTATGAGAGACTTAGCTCATTCCTTCTGGAGAATGAGTTTGTAAGGGGTAAAGTAGATACAACTCTCTTTTGCAAGACTTATAAAGATGATATCTTAATTGTGCAAATTTATGTTGATGATATTATATTTGGCTCTGCTAATCAATCTCTATGCAAAGAATTTTCTGAGATGATGCAGGCTGAATTTGAGATGAGTATGATGGGAGAATTAAAGTACTTTCTGGGAATACAAGTTGATCAAACACCAGAAGGAACATATATCCATCAGAGCAAGTACACTAAAGAACTTCTGAAGAAGTTCAATATGCTGGAATCTACAGTGGCCAAGACTCCAATGCATCCAACATGCATTCTGGAAAAAGAAGATATAAGTGGTAAAGTTTGTCAGAAGCTCTATCGTGGCATGATAGGTTCACTTCTGTACTTAACTGCATCTAGGCCAGACATATTATTTAGTGTTCATTTATGTGCTCGTTTCCAATCAGATCCAAGGGAAACCCACTTAACTGCTGTTAAGAGGATCCTAAGGTATCTGAAAGGCACCACTAACCTTGGCTTGATGTATAAGAAAACATCAGAGTATAAGCTTTCAGGTTATTGTGATGCTGATTATGCTGGAGATAGAACAGAGAGAAAAAGTACTTCTGGAAATTGTCAATTTCTGGGAAGCAATCTAGTCTCATGGGCAAGCAAGAGGCAATCAACTATTGCTCTATCAACTGCAGAGGCAGAATATATCTCAGCAGCAATATGCAGCACTCAGATGCTCTGGATGAAACATCAGCTGGAGGATTATCAGATCCTTGAGAGCAATATCCCAATCTATTGTGATAACACTGCTGCAATTTCGTTGAGCAAGAATCCTATCTTGCATTCAAGGGCAAAGCACATTGAGGTAAAGTATCACTTCATTAGAGATTATGTGCAGAAGGGCGTACTTCTTCTGAAGTTTGTTGATACTGACCATCAATGGGCAGATATCTTTACAAAGCCCTTAGCTGAAGATAGATTTATTTTTATTCTGAAAAATCTAAACATGGACTTTTGTCCAGAGTGAAGATAGATCAGAACCTCTGACTATGATACTTCTTGATCAGAAGATGTCTAGTCCAGAAGGTAACTCAATCAGAGTGTGTGTGCCCACTGGTACTGACTCTGAAGCTGAGACAACAACACGTGCGTCAGAATTTCTGATGCATAGTTCCTTGTGCCCGTGTGACAGTCTGTTGTGATTGCGTGTAGATATGCTTATCTCCTGTGTGTGATTGTGTATTTTACTGTTACTGTCTATCTTTAATTTTCAACCGTTGATCTTAAAGTGCTTTTTGAATCAACAACGGTTATTTGATAAAACCCACTATACACACACGTTCTCTCTCACTTCCGGTTTTCACTCTCGCACTCCCTGCTTTTCAAAACCGCCTCCTTCGTGATTTCTCTCTCGATCTCTCTTCATCCTTCAAACTTCATCTTCTACCTCAAACCTTCAACCTCTTCAAAATGGTGAGACAAACCAGAAGATCTACTGCAGATGCACCTCAGTTCCCTCACATGGTAGTCGGGTTGGCAACGGGTCAAAGGGGCTCTGAGAACCCAGCACAAGAACCAGTTCAAGCTCAAGAGGAGATTGTTCCTATTGCAGAACGGGGCTGTGCCGTTCACTGTGTATTTCCTCCTGAGGAACTCCAAGTCCTGGCAGAATGGAGATTCAACCTCGACAACTTGGCTGCAAATGGGTTTGATCTCCGTCCTGAAGTCCAAGCTCAAGGTTGGGGAAACTACTTCAATCGACTTCGAGGACCGGTGTATGAGAAGCTAGTAAAGGAATTCTGGAAGCACGCTGATTGTGATGACACTCAGGTGGTTTCTTACATACTGGGTAGGAAGATCATCATCACGGAGAAGTCCTTCGTGAATCTGCTAGGTGCAGAAACTGCTCATGGGTATCGGTTCTCACTGACGGAATCGAAGCTGAAACCCAGAACCAAGGACATCGTCAACAAGGCCCTGTACACCACCTTCAAACCGGGCAAGACGAGTTACAAGGTGATGGACCTTCACCCCAAACTGAGAATCTGGCACAAGATCCTGCTTAACTGCATCAATCAACGACCAAAGGGCAGTTCTCCAGACTACATCAACTTCAATCAGAAGGCGATGCTGTTCTTCATTCAAGACAAGGAGAAGATCTGCCTTCCCTACTTCCTGTTCTCCTATTTGAAGGAATGCATCCGGAAGTCTCGCACCACCTCCTCCATCAAGTCAGCCATCAAATATATCCCTTTTGGGAGGCTGATCTCAGACTTTCTCATTGAAAGCAACTTGGTGCAAGATTTGATCAATGCTGGTTGCACAGAGGACTTGAGCACAATTGTTAGCGATGTCTTCACTGCCAACTCTCTGAAGAAGATGGGTTTGGTCCAGAAGAAGATTGCTCCTGCTCATGAGGACACTTCTTCTGAGATCAGAGGAAGAAGAATGCCTCTGAATGACTACCCTCTGTGGACTCAAGCAGACCATCCTGAAGCCATCAGATGCTATGTTGAAGACCTCAGGGCTCAAGGATTCGAGATTGACCTTGATGATTTCGTCAGCAGACTTCCACCAGCTCCAGAGTTTCCTTCTCCTCCCAAGAAGAAAACCAAGAGGAAGATGGTTCTGGACGAATCTTCAGAGGAATCTGATGTCCCTCTGGTCAAGAAGGCGAAGAGCAAGCCTGATGATGATGATGGTGATGATAGTGAGGATGGTCCTCCAAAGAAGAAGCAGAAGAAAGTCAGAATTGTGGTGAAGCCTACTCGGGTGGAACCAGCTGCTGCAGAGGTCAGAAGGACTGAACCTCCTGCTAGAGTGACTCGATCATCAGCACATACAAGTAAGCCTGCACTTACCTCTGATGATGATTTGAATTTATTTGATGCACTCCCAATTTCTGCCTTACTCCAACACTCTTCAAATCCCCTCACTCCTATTCATGAATCCCAGCCAGCCGCACAAACCACCTCTCCACCACATTCCCCAAGATCTTCATTCTTTCAACCTTCTCCTGCTGAAGCACCACTCTGGAATTTGCTTCAGAACCAACCCTCTAGGTCAGAAGATCCAACCTCTCTCCTTACCATTCCATACGACCCATTACCTTCTGAACCCATCATCCCCAACCAACCAGAACCCAAACCAACAGAACCACAACCCAGAACGTCTGATCACTCTGCTCCCAGAGCATCAGCACGTCCTGCTGTCAGAACCACGGATACAGACTCTTCATCAGCTTTCACACCTGTATCCTTCCCCATCAATGTCTTTGACTCTCCTCCCTCCAATACCTCTGAATCACTTAGAAAATTCATGGAGGTTAGGAAAGAGAAGGTATCTGCCTTGGAAGAATATTACCTTACCTGTCCAAGCCCTAGGCAATATCCTGGCCCTAGACCTGAACGTCTAGTTGACCCAGATGAACCTATCTTGGCCAATCCTATCCAAGAGGCAGACCCCTTTGTCCAACAGGCTCACCCTGTCCCTGACCAACAAGAGCCAATTCAACCAGACCCTGAACCTGAACAATCAGTATCTAACCAATCCTCGGTTAGATCACCTCACCCTCTGGTTGAAACTTCAGACCCTCACCGTGGAACCTCTGAACCCAATGCTCCCATAATTAACATTGGTTCTCCACAAGGTGCCTCTGAAGCTCATAGCAGCAATCACCCAGCCTCTCCTGCACCCAACCTCTCCATCGTTCCCTATACTCACCTTCAACCCACATCTCTCTCTGAGTGCATCAATATTTTCAATCATGAAGCCTCCTTGAGGCTCCGCAATGTGCACGGTCAGACTGACCTCAGTGAGAATGCTGAAAATGTGGCTGATGAGTGGAACAATTTGAGCACTTGGCTGGTGGCTCAGTTTCCCGTTATGCTGCAGCTCCTGCATGCAGAGGGAAGTCAGAGCATTGAGGCTGCAAAGCAAAGGTTTGCTAGGAGGGTGGCTCTTCATGAACTCGAACAGAGAACCAAGCTTCTTGAAGCCATTGATGAAGCCAAGAGACAGAAAGAACAAGAAGAAGAAGCTGCCCGTCAAGCAGCAGCTCAGGCTGAACAAGCAAGACTTGAGGCAGAACGTCTTGAAGCTGAGGCTGAGGCAGAGCGACTTGCACCAATTCTGTTTACTCCTGCTGCTTCTGCTTCTATTCCAGAACCTCAAGCTGCTCAGAACGTTCCTTCCAGCTCTACTCCGACAAGCTCATCCAGACTCGACATCATGGAACAACGTCTTGACACTCATGAATCCATGCTGATTGAGATGAAGCACATGATGATGGAACTTCTGCGCCGTACTGACAAATCTTAGTTTTTTAGGATCTCTTCTTTTTCTTCCTTTTCCTTTTATTTAACGTTGTTTTATTTAAACTCTGCTTATTTACTTACTTTAATTTGTTCATTTGTGATTCTGTATGCATATATCTATATATATTTGTGTCACATATGTTTGCAAAACCTGTTTTATTCATAATTGTTCTATGTTTACATCATAATTCTTTCCATCATACATTATTCCCTATCTCTAGAATGGAGGATCCTTCCTCATTCTTCTGCATTCTTGGCGCTGCTCCACTCTTTCCTTCTCCAGACGATCCAATGCATACTCTATGTTGCCAAGTTTGATGCTCAGATCATCTTTTTCTAGACTATCTTCTGTCGTCTTGAGTCTCTTTTCCACAGTCTCCTTCTCTTCCAGCAGATTCAGCTCCCGCTGGCAAAGCTCCTGAATCTCTTCCACGAAGCAGAGGAACTCCTTCAGATCTTTCTCCATCTCTGGACCAAGATCTTCTTCAAGCAGTGTCTTCGTCAGCTCTTGTATGGTCTTTGTACCATCGGGATGCCTAATATTGAGGAACATATCTTCCTCAAACGCCTTCCTTCTGAGCTCTTCTAATGCCATTCTGTATGATGCCATTTTTTTTTCTGAATATTATTCGAGGTGTGAAGCTTACCTTTCTCTCCAACGTTTTTATAGGCTTCACTTTCTCTCTGAAAGTTAATGCTCTTACAGTTTCTCGAGGTTAAGTTCTTGGTAACTGACCCTTCTATTTACTCACTTGACCGGTGGTAAACGTTCATCCCTTGCATTAACTCTTCTATTTATTATCGCCTCACTCTGATTCTTACATCGTCTTCATTTTCTTTCAACTTAGACCTTCTCTAAGGGGGAGTACCTTGTACTTCAAGCTAAGTTTTTCACACCCCGAGCTTTTTGCTTATGACAAAAAGGGGGAGTAAACCCAGTTTTTGATGTGTAAGATGTGTTAGTGTGACTTATTTTTCTTTTGGAGATTTTAAGAGTTCCACCTTCATGACCATAGATGTGTCACTGGGCAAATACAAGGAATACATTTCACTTCTTCTGAAGTGATTCTAAGTTGACTCTGATACCCAAGACTCTGATACCTTGTCCATGACTCTGATCACTTATGCGCTCTGATTATTCGTTTTTCATCTATGTCATAAGCTTTTCACTCTGAACTCTTATATGATTTAGCTCAGAATCTAGACTTTACTAACGTTTTCATCAAGTATTAGATTCAGGGGGAGCTAAGCTCAGAATCAAGCAGTGACTTGAATTCAGAATGAGCAAGATAAACTATTCACATCAGGATAAGTCTTATTCTATATCTCTAAACTCTGAGTGAATTCAGTTTAATGTTTAAGAATTGTTCATCAAAAATCTTAGTTTTGTCATCATCAAAAAGGGGGAGATTGTAAGATCAAGTTTTGATCTAGTAGTACAACTCTATGTTTTGATGATTACAAGTTAACCTTTTGATATGAACAATTGTGGTACTCTAACGTGTTTTTCTGAGTGTGCTATTTACAGGCTCTGACCCTGACTCAATTTCACACAAATCAGAAGCACTGTGTATAAAGGGTAACCCAAGCAACGCTTTCGCATTCACCATGTTCAGTATGAACAGTGGAAAAGCTTCAGAAGATCTGAAGCTATACAAACTCTGATGAGGACTCAGTCGCTAGAAGCTCTGATGATCCAGAAGTTCTGACAACCAAGAAACACTGAAGGTTCAGATGTTCCGATGGTGTAGAAGACTCTGAAGATCCAGAAGCTGAATAGTGGAAACTCTGAAGTCCAGAAGCAAGAAACTCTGAAGGCCATGTTCTTCCCTCTGAGTTCAGAATCAGAAGATACAATGGTCAGAGGATCTGTGCTATCCCTCTGACTCTGATCAACCGGCTTCACAAGTTCCAATACGAAGCATTCCTCTGATCAGAAGTCTCCTAGGTTAAAAGGTCAAGTCGCTATCCAAGTACAAAAGCAAGTGTACCTTCCTGACGACCTACCTAACGTTCTCAGCCACAGCAGAAGCTGGATTTTCCAGAACTGCCCTCCAACGGTAGCATTTCCCATGCAACGCTCAACCCTAATCCTTGGAGTATATATAGAGGCTGAAGATTGAAAGAAGCGGCTAGAAACCAGAAGAAAAAAATACAAGAAGCAATACACACGCGCAAGATATATTCTAAGCTTTCTTTCATCTTGTAATTTATTTTAGTTTACACTCAGCTTATTCAGAAGCAAACCCTTGTAAACACCAACCTCAAACAGTTGTTTGATTTTCCTTTAGGAGATCAAGGTTGATCGGATCCTAGAGAAGACTAAGAGAGTGAATCTTAGTGTGAGCTAAGTCAGTGTAATTGTTAGTCACTTGTAGGTTTCAAGTGCAGTTGTAACTCTTACCTGATTAGTGGATTGCCTTCATTCTAAGAAGGAAGAAATCACCTTAACGGGTGGACTGGAGTAGCTTGAGTGATTTATCAAGTGAACCAGGATAAAATCCTTGTGTGCTTCTCTATCTCTATCTTTTGCACTTAGTTCTCGAAAAGATTTGTTAAAATCTTTAAGGTGGTAGTTTTGTACTGAAAACGTTATTCAAACCCCCCCTTTCTACCGTTTTTCATACCTTCATAGTTCAGAGCTAATTCTTCTCAATCTCGCTACCATCAAGGTATCATCTAAAACATGATTAAATCCAACTTATTTAGTCTCTAACAACTCCCCTCAGCAATCACATAACCTATGACTTCATAACTTCCGAGAAACTACTTAATACTTTTCCAGCACTAAATCTCTTGACTTGGTCTACCTCTACTTGGAGTAATCACACGAACTAACCAATCAATGTCTATACGACACTCATCGACTTCCACAGATTCAAATCTTAATCTTTTACAATCAAATGCTTAACACGAACTTTCCTCCCAAATCCGACTAATCCTCAATCAATTCAAATTCATCTTACCCGTCCTTCTATCAAAGTCCATAACCAGCTGTGATTCCAAATATCACCCCCTCAATATTAGGTTGATCAGGCCTAATACATCGAAGGTGGAAATTTAGAAAAACCCACTGGAACAGACAATGAGTTCCTAACATCCAGTAACCACAAATATCCTGATACTAAATCCTTTAATGATCCCGCTACGGAACTACACACCCTCAACATATCGCGTATACTACCCATACGGAATGACCCTAAGATTCGTTCTTCAGCTACTAGCTTCCTCATAATCGCATCGGTGGAAGACTACTTTCTAGACTTAGTGTGCTATTCCCAACCTCGTGTAACTTCTATAGTTAAAACACGAGCAACTTCGAATAAGGTCCTACTAGGGATAATAATCATAAGATCATAGTCTAAGTAGTAAATACAAGTTAGGCACGTCACACTCGCTTGAATATAAAAGAGTAAGTTATTCTAGAATACGAGAACAGTTAAAATATTACCATCGTTCCCACGTTCTTCCTCGTTCGACTCCTCAACTCTTGCTCCTTCCTTGATATGAATCCTTTCCTCTGTAGCAAGTTGTTTCCCTTTCCCAACATTCCTTGATGATTCGCCCTTGAGTGCCTTACAATCTCTGGAGAAATGTCCCGGTTGGTTGCAATTAAAGCATAGTTTTCCCTTGATCTTGCACTTACTAGCATAGTGCCCTACTTCCCTGCACCTGTAACACGTCACTGCTCTTCCCGAAGTCTTGTTTCCTGTCCCTTCGGTAGCATCATTCCCTTTCATCTTACTATCAGACGTTTCCTCCTGGGGTGTCTTGCAGTTCACAGCTAGATGCCCCTCTCGGTTACACTTGAAGCATCTCCATCCAGTCACTGAGCACTTGTTAGCAAAATGCCCAAACTTTCCACAACGAGTACATGTCACACCTTTGTCACCAACTGGCTCCCCTCCAGTATCAGCAGTCGTTGGTTTGTAGACTCTTGAGATAAGATCTCTTCCCTTGAAACGCTGATACGGTCCCCACTGATGGTAGCTCTCCCTTCTGTTGTAGCCTTGAGATCCTGACCTTATTGGTCCCCCAGCTCCTGTTCGGTTCATTCCTCTTTGTTGATACATCGCCGTCGCCATCAGTCGTTGGTGATGCTCACGTGCAGCCTCTTCAGCGCGCATATAAGCGTCTTCCGCAGCCTGGTTCATCATTGCCTCGATCAGTGTAGCTATTGCCCCCGCCATCCGGTTAAGGTCCACCATCCTATATCTCATCAAACGTCCGATTAGTACTAGCCATACGGTAGCACTAGACAAACCACTCAATCCGATTAAGTAGTAACGCAAACAATTAGAGCGAAAATCGCTCGGCAGACAATCAATTTTCACTCTTTGCAGAGTCACACAACCTAGCACAGAAGACCTATTCCCCAAAGACTCCCAAAAGACTCGACTAAGTTCTGATACCACAATGTAACACCCCGATCCAGGTGTCACTTTAGTAACCAAAAAATAATCTTTACGCGGAAAACAGGTAATTTTTTTTTTTGTTTTCTTTCCTTTAAATCAAAACGATAAGGATGTAAAGACAAAACCCAACTACTAAACTAACCGATAATACACATATATACATGTACAGCCTCAGCTGCACTCCATGTCACGCGCACTCGCAGTGACTCCAAAGCAGTGTGCCCGTAGGCAAATATATACAGACCCAGAAGTGTAAGTGAGAAAATTATAATTACAAACCACTAGGAGAAAGTCGGCCTCAATATGGCCTAAGCAAAGACCCCTATGGTCCAACTGACTCACTGTGATCCCTCAGTAAGAGAACCACACGAAAAGTCATGCGTCGGAAACCTACCCGATCCCAAAAGCAAAACGAATCAGAGCTCTACACAAAACATGACGCCTGCCCAAACCTAACCTCCCAGGGCCAAACCCACAACGATCTGAAGTCGGCAAGTTGAAGCTCAACTCCATGCGCCATAGAACTCCTTTCGTCAGACGTCCACGCTCGTCAGTCCGGTCCTCCATGACCCTTCCCCGATACGTCGCCCGGTGACCAGCAACATCGATCACCCAAGCGGTGGGGCATCCCGATCCTGCAGCTCATATCTGATCCCCCCGCGAGGGAGAGACCACCGAGAACCAGTCGGCCATCGACATCTGGCAGCAGGCCGACCGCCCAAACACAAACATACAAACAAAGCCAAGGCGCTAGGGTCAACTCACAGCAATAAGTACATATACACTCAACATGTGACAGGGTATATATATAAGTTGTTATATAAGCATATAAGTAATCCTAGCATGTTATGGCTCTAACATTGCTTCAATAAACAAACAGCACACAGTCTCAGTCAGCATGAATGTATGCGTGAAATGCACAATATGAATCCGGATTTGTGACGCGTTCCCGTTCGCCACAAGTGAAGCATTCCCGTTCTTCACTATGGATGGACCATTCCCGTTATCCATCCTGGATGAAATCCATCCTGGATGAACCATTCCCGTTATTCATCCTTGGTGAACCATTCCCGTTATTCACCATATGATGAACCATTCCCGTTATTCATCATTTATGCAAGGTGAACCATTCCCGTTATTCACCATGATATGCACAGGTGAACCATTCCCGTTATTCACCCGATTGAATGCAACGTGGTTAGCCAAACAACGAATCGCCCTTACCACGAAAGTGTTTAGCTCACAACCCAATCTCAACAAACCCATGAGTTAGTGTCGGTCAATACAACACAACTCGGAGTAAGTGTCGGTCAATACAACACTGCTCCACCAACAAGAATACACAAGGGTCTAGTGTCGGTCAATACAACACAGCCCAAACAACAAGAGCGCTAAGAGTCGGTCAATACAACACCGCTCCAACAACAAGAGAACCCAAGGGATTAGTGTCGGTCAATACAACACAACCCCATCATCAAGAGTACGTAAAGTACTCGGTGACTTTCAATCATCACCATAGCTCACCTTAGTGGCTTTCCCCAATTCCAATAACTCACAACAAAGGTCGACTTTTCCCCGTCTTTCGTAAATATTTTCCCTTCAGTTTTCCTATACTTAAACGTTAATAAAAATGATTTCAATTCAGATTAGTCAGGTTATGAGTTTATTTCTCAAAATCTAGGTTTCCCATGTCTTTAGTTTTCGAAATTCTAATCCTTCTACGTTTTCCGAAAACCAACCACCCAAAAGAAGTTTCCCGGGGAAAGTCTAAGTAAACCAACAAATACCAACCAGGCTAGGTCTCAAACCCCTCATTTGGACTTGCCTCGGGTTGCTCATCCAACCCAAAATATCAAAGATCACCAGATCAATGAATCTCCACTCCGAAGTCGCGTCAAAACGCACCATCCAACAAAAGCACAACATCACAAGTTATGGAAAAGTATCATAACATCAACTCAACATCATAAACAACATCAGATAAAGCATAAGTCGAATTTATCGACGCCTATCATGCAATCATAGCTGATATAGTAAGTTGCCCTAACCTCGAGCTGTTCCAGCTTCGCAAACAAAGTTCTCCTCAAACAATTGCTCTGAGTCTTCCAAAGTTCCCTCAACTGAACCTCGGAGAAAAACAAAGCAGAATCCAAACAAAATCGATTAGTTCGATCGCAAAACAATACATAAACGATAGACAAAGCATTAAAGCTTCAGAATAGGACAATCAGGTACGAAAAGACAAGTTTTCGAAACCGAAAAACTCCCCCCTAAAGGAAATAGTCCACGGCCTCAAAGGAAAAAGGGCTTCGGCTCTTTTTCTTTGATCAAATCAATTCACAAGGTAGTTTTAGGATAAAACTAAGGCAAAGAAACTGTCGGAACAATTTTCGGACAATCGGGTCGAAATATGACTATCCAGGGGCATTTTGGTCCAAAATAAAGGCTCAAAACTTCAAAGTTATCAGTTCTGAAAACAAATTTGACAGCAACGATCCTCATGACATCCGTGACAACAAATCCTAAAGGCACGAAGTCAGATTAAGTCTTTTCGACAATAAAGTTTCGAAATGTGAGCAAAAAGGGTTTTGAAACAGTTTTTCAGATCCTGGACAACTGGATCACAATCGGCGATTACTGACAGAGGTTTTAGGCTCATGGGAACCTAGAGAACATAACCCAAGCAAGAAATCGAAGAAAACGGACAATTTTAGAAAAAGCTCAAAACTGTGAGCACAGAAACGACTTAAAAAACGCAACAGAAACAACAATCAGAGGTAGGAATCGTGTTAGTTACCTCGATACCTAGAAGTAGGGACGAACTGCACGAAGATTGGTCAAGTTTTCGCGAAAATCTCCTTCTCCCCCAAGCTCCCCAAACTCGCGGCTCCAATGGGTGTGGAATGGTGAGATTTTGCTTTTTCGCACTATTTATAGGCGGGTGAAATCGCGGGAAAATGAAAATTTCGCGATTCCGATTTTTGCAGCACGATCACCGAGGAATTCTAAGAGAGATTCTGGCGTCGGAATTCCAGAACTCAAAACAATTATCTAAGATTTGGGAAAAACGATATCCAAAACGCCAAAAGCGGTGTAAGTTAGTCTGTCCCGAAAAACTACTTTTTGCTGTGATGCTCAGACGACAAAACTTCCAACAGAAGAAAGATTGGAAATGTCGAAACAAGTCTGGCAACGCGGACCGAATCTTCGTTAGAAGTCCCGAATAGAAAAAGTCTTCATCCATTGCTCGAAAATAGGGTTTCGAAGCAAAGAAATTAGAGTCGTCGAGCTTCCGGAAAGTGAAACCTATCGTGCGTACAGTCCAGAGTTCCGAAATGAAACGCTGGTCGATGGAAAAATAAAGAGAATCTTTAAATTTTCCGAGAGTTCGAAAGCTCACTCAAAACGTTGCTTTAAGAGCGAAATAGCCTATTCTGGACACGCTCGCCATAAGGCAGGTGTGCAGACGACTCGCACTAACTCCGAAAACAACTACGCAACATTCCTCAAGCAATTCCTGAACTTTCTTCTTCATTAATCTTTCTCAAATGTCAAACTTCTGTCACGCTTACACTGATTCTACGTGTGAGTCGGAAACTTAACTTGTTCTGAAAATCCAGGTCTTACAACGCCTTATTCCAATAATACCTGGACTATACTCTATGTTCTCATGTGATCTACGCCAGCTCTGAACCATCAATTTCTGATGAGTACACATCCCTCTAAGCGTATCTTCTGATCACATAACTAGACTCTGAATCTAAACTCTTCTTCATTTCATCAAGTCATAGATTCAGGGGGAGTCAGGGGGAGACCCCAGCTCAGAATCAGGTGTTATTCCAGATTCAGAAGGAGCAATACAAACCGTTACACAAGGATAAGTTTAAACTCTAATCTCTTCTCTCTTGTGTATTCAGTTTATTGATTAAGAATTGTTCATCAAAATACTTGTTTTGTCATCATCAAAAAGGGGAAGATTGTAAGATCAAGGTTTGATCAGTGGTTGCATCTCTATATTTTGATGATTATATTTAAGGTTTTTGAGGATGAACAATTATGGTACTCTAACGTTTGTCTCTTTTAGTTGTGACAAACAGGTTCTGATTCTGACCAAAGCCAATTCAATCAGAAGACGAAGACCCAAAGAGTAGCCAAAATAGAGTTGAAAAGCTTACCATGTTCGCTTTGAACAGTGGCAAATCCTTCAGACGTTCTGAAGATAGAAACTCTCAAGAGGTACTAAAGAACCGAAGTCAGAAGTTATGAAGACCAGATGTTCCAGCGGAATGGTCCCAAAGTAGAAGACTCAAGTTCTGAAGACCTGCAAGATGTTGGCATCTGAAGACCAAAGCTATTCTAGCTCTGACGTTCAGAAGTTCTGAGGAACTTGTTTAGAAGCAGAAGTTGCAAGGTCAGAGGATCCAAGCTTCCGTCTGACTATGATCAGAAGCTTCACCAACGTTCATCTGAAGCACTCTAGATCTTAAGTCAGCTGGTGAATGGACAGGTCGCTTTCACAGTACAAATCGTACAGCCTCAGTCTGTCCGCCACCTACCTCGTTCAGCCTAGCAGTCTGATATTACAAGATTACCACTCCAACGGACAAAACCCTAGCCACGGCTACATAATATGCCTTGGAGTATTTAAAGGCTGAAGAAAGAAGAAAGAAGCTAAGAAACTTTGCTGATATTCTTGAATCCATTCGAACCAATCTCTTATCATTATTTCTGCACTGTTCTTAAACATCTGAGTTTACTATTAGCTTTTCAGAAGCAACTTTTGTAAACCCAAAACCTTTTACAAACACATTGTAAAGTTCCTTAAGAGACCAAGGTTGGTCGGATCTTGAGAGGACTGAATCAAGGTTGATTCAGTGTTTAGCTAGTCTTGAGAGGATCGGTAGATCAGCTTCTTAAGAGAATACTAATGAGAAAATCAGTGTATTGTTAGTCACTTAGCAGGTAGCAAAGTGCAGTTGTAACACTCATTGATTTTAGTGAACTGCCTTCATCAAAAGAAGGAAGAAATCACCTTCACGGGTGGACTGGATTAGCTTGAGCTTTTATCTCAAGTGAACCAGGATAAAATACTTGCGTGCTTTACTTCATATCCTTCAGCACCTAGTTCTTATATTTGAGTTTGGAAAAAGTTCAAAAGTCTATCTTTTATTCAAAAACTCTATTCAAACCCCCCCCCCCCTTCTAGTGTTTTTCCCACCTTCATGACCCATAGCCAGAGTCATAAGTTTTATAAATACAGTCCTCCAAGAAAGTAAGTCAGCCCAAAACGACCTCCAAAGGACCTCCTACATCCGACAAACTCCCTGTGATCCTCATGGAAGAGAACCACACAAAAAGCTAATAGTCGGGGACCTACCCTGCCCCAAAATAAGAAATAAAAATCAGAGTTATGACAACGAAACCCGATATACTACATCCCTAACATCGACCCTCATCCGATCCTGCATGAAGTCCGGGTCCACGTCGAAGGCTCAGTAGTAGTCATTTCGCTCCGGGTCTTCCCCGAACGACGAAGCATCACGAAACAATCCGTCAACGACATCTGACAAAAAGGGCATACATAGCCCCCAAACACAGGTAGCACGCGCAAGGGTCAACTTACACAATATAGTATAGAGAATACAAGACAACAGGTAAAGTATAAGGGGTATATATATATATGTTGTATATATACATATAAGCTCTGCATTGTCTATCCTAAGGTTTATACATAGCATGTTATCAAATTTCTAATACAATTCAATCATCAAAACACATAACGATGTTTATCAACATCAAATCATCAAGATCTCAACAAATATAGTTAGAGTGCATGATATGTCAATGCAACGTCAATTCAAAAGGTTCCGGAAGAAGTAGGTTGGGCACGATCGAGTCGGTCCTAACACTGGCATTGTGTCGACCATAACCCTCGGTGTCACTTACAACCTTGACATAGCCGGATCAGTCCTAACCCTGTGGGTCGACTTTTCCTCCGCTGGGCCCGACATCAACAGGTCGATCCTAACCATACGGTTGATCATATCCCCCATCGAATGCCTGAGTTACCCGAAGGCATGCTGTACCCGAAGGTATATACTGTACCCGAAGACATATACTGTACCCGAAGGGATATACTGTACCCGAAGGTATATATTGTACCCGAAGGCATATACTGTACCCGAAGGCATATACTGTACCCGAAGGTATATACTGTACTCTACCCGAAGGCATATACTGTACCCGAAGGTAAATGTCGATTCTGCGACAAAAGACAGATAACTATAAAAAGAGAGCAATCACCCTTGATGACTTCTTGAGTCATCTGACTCATCAAATTTCGATGGTCAAAAAACTGCTCAGCGAGCGGAAGAGTGTAAGCATACTCAGAAACTTATGAGCTTCCCCAAAACTTCGATTCGGCGACACTTCTCATTTTCCAAAACTAATATCCAAATCCTTGAAGTTCATTTGAGATCCTTAACATTTAATTAAAAGAGTTTGAATGTTGTTTAAAGCATTATGGAATTTCTCATGAAAATATTTTCTTTCCAAAACTATAAGTTCAAAAGATCCCGATATCCCCAAAATCCCATGAGAAGGTCTTGAAACCACAAAAGAAGACAAGAGTCTGAACCTTAGTTCGTCTTGTCGAGATAAACCCTTAAGAATTCGCCACCAACAGGGCATAACTAATCGTTATTCCTCACATTTTCGTAGTCCACGAATAAACGATATAAATTGCACCATATGGTCAGCATATTCCAATAATAATTGCATGTTCCAAAATAATGTGCACAAGTATTCACATAGCATAAGATTAGCCATTTAATCACTTAGCAAGTATGGCATGTGAATCAAGTAATTGTGGTAAAACATAACCCTGTCCTATCCACTAGGAAGCAGTAAGACGGAAACCAGTAAACGGCCGAAGCCTCTCAAAAAAAGGAGACACACGCCTCATATTAGTTTCACACGGCCGAAGCCTCAAAACATTTTCTCCAGTCAAAGCGATAAAGAAACATAAATAAGCAAGTCGAAATTATCGACGCCTAAAGCATTAGCTAGCAGTGTAAGTTGCCCTTACCTCTAGTTTCTCCAGAAACACAGTGTAAGTCACACTCACAAGCTTGCTCAATCAAGTCCAAAGTTTCCACAAACGAACCTTAGAGCAACCAAAGGAAAAATCAATCAAAATAAGTCGGTACAATCGAAACAATACTAACTAACGTTAGACAAAGCTCAAGGAGCTTCAGAGTACAACATTGAGGCACGAATGGAAGGGCTTTCCTCGAATGGATGAGTTTTGACTCGATTCAAGTTTTGTACAAAAACACTTTATTCGCTAAAACGTGCATAACTCGAGCTACAGAACTCGGAATGACACGAAACCAAAGCCAAAATTTCGACAACGGAGAGAGCTACGCTATAACTCAGGTCATACAGACCCAAAAATTATTTTTGGACACGGTACCATAGCAAATAAGTTTCGGCCACTATCAAAATAGGGTTTCCCGAACATTTTCTTCGATCTAATTTAATTCCTAGGTATTCTTAGGCGATATATAGGCCAGGGAAACTCTCAGAAAAATTATCGGGTCGAAAACCAACACAGGGGTATTTTGGTCAGTGTTTTTAGCCCGAAAACTCAAAGTCGGAATTTTTAAAACTAAATTTGATGAGTGTGTCCCTAACGACGTTTATGACAACTAATCCTACTGGCACTAAGCTCAGTCGAGAGTTTTTAATCCAAAGAACGAAGCTTTGGTCAGAAAATGGGTATTTTCACCGAATTGAAGCTCCGCGACGATTCGGCGAGATTCGGCATAAAACAACCGGATATTCATGCTCTTGGGCATTTAGGCAATAAG
Source organism: Lotus japonicus (assembly GCF_012489685.1). Classification (NCBI taxonomy): domain Eukaryota; kingdom Viridiplantae; phylum Streptophyta; class Magnoliopsida; order Fabales; family Fabaceae; genus Lotus; species Lotus japonicus. The sequence continues at coordinate 44,196,352 of NC_080043.1, forward strand.
TTTAGACACTGAAATCAAGTTATTTGGACAGTTTTACAAAAAGCTCAAAACTTTGAGCCAAAGCCAAAATTTCGACAACGGAGAGAGCTACGCTATAACTCAGGTCATACTGACCCAAAAATTATTTTTGGACACGGTACCATAGCAAATAAGTTTCGGCCACTATCAAAATAGGGTTTCCCGAACATTTTCTTCGATCTAATTTAATTCCTAGGTATTCTTAGGCGATATATAGGCCAGGGAAACTCTCAGAAAAATTATCGGGTCGAAAACCAACACAGGGGTATTTTGGTCAGTGTTTTTAGCCCGAAAACTCAAAGTCGGAATTTTGAAAACTAAATTTGATGAGTGTGTCCCTAACGACGTTTATGACAACTAATCCTACTGGCACTAAGCTCAGTCGAGAGTTTTTAATCCAAAGAACGAAGCTTTGGTCAGAAAATGGGTATTTTCACCGAATTGAAGCTCCGCGACGATTCGGCGAGATTCGGCATAAAACAACCGGATATTCATGCTCTTGGGCATTTAGGCAATAAGTTTAGACACTGAAATCAAGTTATTTGGACAGTTTTACAAAAAGCTCAAAACTTTGAGCACAGAAAGACATAGAGAAAAGCGACAGAATTGATGATCAGAAGTAAGGAATAACATCTATACCTCGAGGTCTACGCGTAGCATTTGTCAGTGCGACGATCAGTCAAGAAACGTAGAAATTGTGCTTGAATCATCTTACTCCCTTTTCTCTCGGCCTCTCCTCTTCAATTGTGAAAACTCAAGTCTGATTCTTCTTGATTTAATTAAGTAGACAAGGCAATGGCACATTTGCACTCGTGCTAGTAGAAAATTAATATGGTGGTGATATTTGATGAAGAAATGGGTGCTGGTAATGAGCTGATGATTGTGTTACCGAGAAAGAAAAAGTGGTTGCTTTGTTAAATTGATTGATGAGAAGAAGTGGTGCATCTTGACTTGATAAAATAATTGGTGGTGATCTTCAGCAGGGAAGGCGTGAAGGAAGGAGAAAATAAATGAAACTTGGTGATAGGAAGAACATGGTGTGCGTGTGTTGCCAAAGGGAGGAGTAATGGTACCATATGGTGTTGAATTGTTGCTGCCGGAAGGGAAAGAAAAAGAAGAAGATGGGAGTGAAGAGAGTGAACGGAAATCAGAATGGGAGAGTGAGTAAATGAGTGGGTGAGAGATGTCGAGAGTGATGGAGGATAAGGATGGAGATATAGATATTTTAGGGGAGATATTTTGTAACGATATTTTGTAAACCGGTATGGATTAATTTAGACACTGGAAGATTTACCTCATAAAATTTAAGAGAAAAATATAGAGATGATATATTATTATACCAAATATTATGAGGATCTCTATGAAACAATAAAATACAAATTTCGATCACTTTGAGCAAAGTAAAATGATCTATAACAAAGAAATGAGTAAAAACTGAGCTAAAGAATATATGTGAGACGATTAGAACAAATATGAAGTTGTCATATTATGCATCAGAGTTAAGTATATCTCAATAAAATGTCGATACTTGTTCCAAGTTCATTTAAGTGAGAAAATGGCTTGGACGCAGTCTGCTTCAAAATATGCAGCAAAACTACTTTTTGCAATTGATGTCGGATGAGAAAACTTCCTTCTGAAGAAATGTTAGAAACATCGAAAGAAATGGGTGGACGCGTGTGGAATCTTCGTTTCAAGCTCCGAATAGAGAAAGTCTTCATCAACAGTTTATTTTAAGGTTCTTGAGCTATCAGAGATTCAGTTTCGGCAAAATTCCTAGAATTGGAATCGGACGTTCGTACATTCCAGGGTTTCGGATCGAAACGCTTGTCATGGAAAGGATTAAGAGAAATTCTAACATTCCTCTGAAGATTTTTGGAATTAGTTCCTATAGTGCTTTAAGAGTAAATTAATCGTTTACTAACGCTCTTGCCCTAGGCGTAAGCGAATAAGACTCGCGCTATAACTTATAAGACTCATGCTATAACTTAGTCTTTCCCTGAACTTTCTCCTTCATAAATTTATTCCATTCAGTAAACACTTGTTCAGGTTTCCTTCACGACACATCGAAACCTAATCGTCGATAGGAATTTAATTAATTAATTCTATAACTGAAATTTTGGGTCTCACAATACTACCCTCCAAAAAGAAAGTTTCGTCCTCGAAACTTAGGGTTCCTTGAAGAGTCCAGGATACTGTTCCTTGATCTTCTCTTCTAACTCCCATGTAGCACTGCTCGTGTCTTTGTTCCAAATAACTTTCACTAAGGCACTCTACTTTCCCCTCGATTGTTTCACTCTTCTAGCCCCAATGCTGACCGACGGCGTCTCAAAAGACATATCATCTTTCAGCTCTATGTTGTCTGGCTCGACCACTTGCGTCGGGTCTTCGTTTGAAATAATACTAGTTGGCACTCCGTGCAGTCGCACAATCTTAACCACTTGCTTCTTTACTTTCGGTCGTCCGAAATTCTCCTTTAACTCGGTACATCTCTGCCATTTCAAAGTGAATGTTCAACCTGTCCTCCTGATCTGCACTCATGACCCAAAACTCAACTCGATCGCTTGATAACTCCTAGACGAATTATTTCCTTGGAATCTACTAGTCCATTAACGTCACTTCCAACTTCGTAACTATCCTCATTCGCACCATGAAATCAATCTTCTACTTAGTCACCATTCAAATTAAGTCTCGACTTGAGCCTTAATACCTTGTGCATCACTAGACTCATTCCCTTTAACGTCAATTCATCAACAACTCATAAGCTAATCATTCTCTTAATATCTAACAATCATTATTTACATCTCTTTCCTCAAAACTTTCCTCACTCAACCGATTTACACTTACTGAAATCCCTAACACTTCACACAAATAAGGACTCATCCTTTAGAAGATCAAATCATAACTATACCTCAAGGGACTTAACTAGTCATTTTATCATCCGATCCTTCAACCTTCCGAGATTTGATTGTTATTGTCACCGCTAACACCACTAAATTTCTTATGCGTACATGAATCTCAGTTCACTAGGTCAACCTTAGCCCTAGGATTCTCATTCAACTTAGTAAAATTCACTTGTTAACCCTAGTATGCATCATCAAAATCCATAACAAAGTTCCATTCACTCTTAGACTTTAAGCAACTTGTCCAAATATGAAAACCTCAAGTACTCATCTTAATACTAACATTTTCCTTTCTATAACTTGATCACCATCTCGTCAATCAACTTCTTAACCTCTCAATCAAATTCTGACAAACTTCGAGTCCTACGCACTTTTAGACAAGAATTAATAGACTTAAAACCTAAACCTTCACCAAGTTTGGACCTCTAATGGCCTTTAATTCTTCAATACTTCTTAAATGAATATCCATTTCTTAAAACTATAACTCCTTCGCAAGAAAACTAATACTTAAAGCGAACTTTTCCTCCCAACACGACTAATCCTCGATCCAATCAAGTTAATCTTACCAATCCTTCTGTCAAAGTCCATAGCCAGTTGTGATTCCGAATATCACCCCCTCAATATTAAGTTGATCAGGCCTAATACATCGAATGTGGAAATTTAGAAAAACTCACTTGAAAGGTCAATGAGTTCCTATCATCCAGTAGTCACAAATATCCTGATATTAAATCCTTTAATGATTCCGCTACGGAACTACACACCCTCAACATAACCCATTTACTACCCATAAGGAATCTCTCTAAGATTCATTCTTCAGCTTCTAGCTTCCTTATAACCGCATCGGTGCAAGACTACTTTTCTAGGCTTAGCGTGTCATTCTAAACCTCGTGTAACTTCTATAGTTAAAACACGAGCAACAGTAACATAAAGCCTTAGTAGGTGTAATAACTATAAGGTCAAAACTCAGACAGTAAAAGCAAGTTAGGCGTGTTGCACATTCTACGAGAGTAATGAAGAGCATGTTATACTAGAATGAGAAGGAATAGTTAGAAGGTTACCATCGTTCTTGCGCTCTATAAGACCCAAGTTTTTAAGCTTAGAATAAGTGGAAGAGATCTCCATTTACGATTAGGCTTGACGTATCGTGAAGGAAAAACCTGAACAAGAGTTTACTAAATGAAATAAATTTATGAAGGAGAAAGTTCAGGAAAAGTCTAAGGATTGTATCAAAATCGATAAAAGGTATAGGACGATCGATATACGCTTAAACCTAGGGCAGAAACCCTAGTAAATAGCTAGTTTTCACTTAAAGTCACGATGGAAATTAATTCCAAAAATCTTCAGAGAAATGTTAGAACTTCTCTTATTCCTTATACGAGCCGAAACTAAAACCCTGATAGTTCAAAACCCTAAAATCAACCGACAATGAAGACTTTTTCTATTCGGAACTTCAGATGAAGATTCTACACGCGTACACCCATTTCTATTGATGATTTCAATCTTTCTTCAGAAGGAAGTTTTCTCTTCCGACATTCGATGCAAAAAGTAACTTATCGGGTAAAATAGTTTTACACCGACTTTGCATTAGTCACCTAAAATACAAGGAAACCTCTTTTGAGTTTTGGATTTATATCGCCAAAACCTATCTTAGAATTCACGGAGAATGAAGCCGGAAAAATCGGAATCGCGAAACTTTCATTTTCCCGCATTTTTCCAACCTCTATATATAGCCAAGAAATGAGAAAAAATCACAAAAACTCACCCATTTCTTCCCACCAAGGCCGCGAGCTTCACAAAAGGAGGAGGAGAAGAGATTTTCTTCATTTCTTGCTTGATCGTTGATCCAACAGTTGCTTCTTGAAGGTGTCGAGGTATAGTCGCTAATCCTTACCTCTGATCGTCTTTTCCATAGCTTTTCTCTATGTCTTTCTGTGCTCATAGTTTTGAGGTTTTTGCAAAACTATCCTGATAACTTCATTTTTCTATCTAAACATCTTCCCTATGTGCCCAAGAGCATGTTTATCTAATAATACTGTGTCGATTCTCGAAAAACTACCGTCGAGTTTCAATTCTGCTTAAAATACCCATTTTGGGGCAAAGCTTCGTCCTTTGGGCTGAAACCTATCGCCTTAGCTTAGTGCTAGTAGGATTAGTTGTCATAAACGTCGTTGGTGACGTCCCCATCCAATTTGTTTTTCGAAATTTCAGTTTTGAAATTCTGAGCTAAAAATATTGACCAAAATACCCCTGCGACAGTTTTCGATCCGATAATTTTTCCGACTTTAGAATACCCTTAGTTACGACTAATAATAACCTAGGAACCAAGTTTGATCGAAGAAAAATCTACCCACCAAATTACCAATAGTGGCCGAGCACCCTAAGGGGGGAGGAAGAAAAATTCTTGTTTCAAAAACTTGTCCTTTCGCGCTAGATTACCGTACCTCGGAGTATATACTACTTCGTGTAACCTTAGTGAGTATTGTTTGCTGAGTTTCTGACTCATTGCGATTGATTTCTGTGGTTTTGCACTAAAGGTGCTTTTGAGGAATTTCCTGAAGAGCAAGGCATTGATTGTGAAGGAACGCTAGACGGGAACCCTGGAGAATCTGCAGGTGAGGGCTACTCACTGAATCCTTAGTTAATGCTTAGGGTCGATGCTTTCGACATTGATTTACTATTTATGCACTTGTTTGTGTTTGACTGGAAAAATGTTTTCTGAGGCTTCGGCTGACAATGTAGATGATTCATCTACTGAATGTTTTTGAGATTGAATTACATGGTACGTGCTAAGTGGGTAATTTAGGATGTGTGATGTATGCTTTATATGCTAAGTGCTACGTGATTATTCTAGAATGTGTTGATATATGACATGTTGGTTGACTGTGTTGATTTAACTATGTCTTTCACTCATATCTGTGATTCTGAGGAGTGAGAATAGCGGGCAGGTCATGCCGATTTTATTTTGAGATTTTGGAGAAAGTTTGATAGGACGAATGAGATTCGGACCTTGTTATGGTTATGATGGATCGAGACATTCTCGGGGAGTTAATTGGGATTATGGGATGTTGAAAACTCATAAGATTTGCGATAAGACTAAAAGGATATTATTTTGTAAAGAAAACTCATAAGACATTAAACAACCTCTAAATCTTCAAATAATGATAACAAACTTGAAAGGAAGCTTAGGATTCAAATCTTAGTTTTTGGAAAACGAGAAGTGTCGTCGGATCCAAGTGTTGAGAATATTGATAAGTTTTGAGTATGTTGGTACTCTTGTGCTCTGGGAGCAGTTGTGTTGTTGGGCTATCCAAGGGATAAGCCGGGAAACGAGTAGTTTCCGAGTATGTTGATACTCTTTGCTCGTTGAGCAGTTTTGACCATCGGATTGAGATGAGTCAGATGATTTGGAGATCATCATGAGTTACTATGTTGTTGTAAAGAAGTGTCTTTTGTCGCATAATCGACTTTACCTTAGGGTAAGCTTTTAGAGACATTAATTTAGCTAGAACACGTGGCGACGTGTCGAGTGAGGTCGGAGACGTTGTTTGGCTAATCACTGCATTGCATGCACTCATTAAGTGGTTTAAACACGGTGAGATGCCGGACCACGGCAGATTCCAAAATGGTTATAAGACCGGATTTCCGCGTAAGAGCGCTGCTAGGCGACTCTTAGTAGCAGACCGAAATGGCAGGCCTTCGGGTTTTATGCTGATCTGACTACCGTTGTTGTTAGAGTAAGAGGCACGCGGGCCGAAATGGTCCCATCGTGGCTGGTGCTAGGGCTGATCCGTTGATGTCCATCCGTTCCGGAATGCATTTGGTTAACTGGGTTAACCTGCATTGCATATCATGCAACATGCATACTAACTTAGTTGCTGAGTGTGATTGTTACTTGTTAATTCTACTTGGAGCATGCTATTTGTTATTACTGTCGTTTATATTCATTGTGGAATATGCAACCCTAGGATGCTATCTCTAGCTATAAGCCTAAGTGGCTAATCTCTTATCTGTATCTATTGGTGGTATTATTTACATAATTCTTTGGAGTTGACCCTCGCGTCTTCTGTGTGTGTTTTGGCGGACTACGCCCATTGTCAGATGTCTTTAGCGGACTGGTTCACGATGGTCCACCCTTCAGGGGGGACTAGATACGAGATGATAGACCAGGATGACCCCGGTTCGTGGGTGGTAGACCCCGCTAACCATCGCGCGACGTACTCGGGGAGGATCATGGAGGATCGGGTAGACAGAGTAGGACACTTGATGGAAGGAGTGGCTGAGGAGGAGCACTGTCAGCTTCAACTTGCCGCCAGGAGTGCATTGCGGACCAGGAGTGGGAGCACCACCGCCACCGTCGTCTTCGGATGATGAGGACCCCTCAGAGGAGGAGCCTGTGGGAGTGCATTCTTCAGAGTCCAGCACACCCACCGTTGCTATCATTGATGATCATGGTTCGGGCCCAAAGCCCGTGAGTCCAGCACCGGAGCGCATCGCGGTTGCGAGGGGAGGACGGATAGTGTTTGTAGACTTGGTCGTTCTGGATTCAGATTCAGACGACGAGCATGCTAGCATGTAGGTTTTAGTGCTGGTGTGAGCTCCTCGAGATAGGATTAGTGTAGGAGTAGAGTCTTAGCTCTGACCATTATTTGTTTCTTTGGGGACAGGGTAGTTTCCCACCTATAGCTTTTTGTGTGGTTTCTTTACGGGAATCACAGAGAGTTGGTTGGACTTAGGAGGTCTTGTTTCAGGCCGATTGGGCTAACTTATTCTCGTTTTTGAGGTTTGTGTTGCGGACACTTCACCTTTACTTTGGCCTGTACATATTGCCTACGGGCGTTGCACTTTTCTCCTTTCCGTCACTGGAGGTTACTCGTGACGAGGTTGCTACTTACAGCGGGGGCTGTAATATATATTGTATATTAGTTCTGTTGTCTTTCGCATTTGCGTTTTATTTATTTCAGTCTTGTTTATATTATCGACGAAAAAAAAAATAATCACGTTTTTCCGCATTAAGTTATTTTTGGTTACTAAAGTGATGCCACCGAAATCGGGGTGTTACACGCTCTCCTCTGGCTAACCCCTCCGATCCTTCACCGTCCATGATATAAACTCTTCCTCTAGTAGTGAGGCACTTTCCCCTTGCAGTGTTAACATATGGCTCCCTCTTGGGCGTCTTACAATCCACAGCTAGATGTCCCACTCGGTTGCAATTAAAGCATCTTGGTCCAGTCGCTGAGCACTTGTCAACAAAATGTCCAGTCTTCCCACACCTGAAACATGTCACATCCTTGTTGCTGGCTTGATTCCCTGCACCTCCAATAGTAATGGTTGTAACACCCCGATTTCGGTGGCGTCACTTTAGTAACCAAAGGTAAACTTAATGCGGAAAAAACGTGAATATTTTTTTTTCCGTCTATGATAATATAAACAAGAATGAAATAACTAAACAAAGTGCGAAAGACAACAGGACTAATATACAATAATAATTACAGCCCCCGCTGTAGGTAGCCAACCACGTCACAAGTAAACCTCTAGTGACGGAAAGTAGTAGAAAGTAGCGCCCGTAGGCAAAAGGTACAAACTAAAAGAAAGGTCAAGTGTTCGCAACACTATCCCGCAAAAATGAGAATAAGCTGGCCCATCGGCCTAAAACAAGACCTCCTAAGTCCAACCAACTCTCTGTGATTCCCGTAAAGAAACCACACAAAAAGCTATCGGCGGGAAACTACCCTGTTCCCAAAAGAAAACATAACGGTCAGAGCTAAGACTCTACTCCTACACTAATCCCATCTCGAGGAACTCACACCAGCACTAAAACCTACATGCTAGCATGATCGTCGTCCGAATCTGAATCCAGAACGACCTAGTCTATGTACACCATCCGTCCTCCTCTCGCGAACGCGATGCGCTCTTGTTCCAGCATCTCAACCCTAGTTCCCCCCGAAGGGTGAACCATCATGAACTAGTCCGCCATGGACATCTGACAAAGGGCGTAGTCCGTCAAAGCACACACAGAAGACGCGAGGGTCAACTCCAAAGAATTATGTAAATAATAGCACGGATAGATACAGATAATAGAATAGCCACTTAGGCTTATAGCTAGGGATAACATCCTAGGGTTGCGCAATGAATATAACGACAATAATAACACATAGCATGCATCAGATAAAATTAACGATTATCAATCACACTCAGCAACTAAGTCAGTATGCATGTTGCATGAAATGATATGGCGGTTAACCCAGTTAACCAATGCATTCCGGAAACGGATGGACATCAACGGATCAATCCTAGCACCAGCAACGGTGGGACCATTTCCGCCCGCGTGCCTCTTACACCACACAAAGGTAGCCAGATCTGCTACTAAGAGTCACCTAACAGCGCTCTTACGCGGAAATCCGGGTCTTATGACCATTTTGGAATCCACCGAGGTCCGGTATCACGCCGTGTATTAACCTCCTATGTATGCATGAGTGTAATGTGATTAGCCAAACAACGTCTCCGACCTCACTCGACACGTCGCCACGTGTTCTAGCTAACTTAATGTCTCTATAAAGAATACCCTAAGGTAAAAGTCGATTTCTGCGACAAAATACAATAATCATAAAATGAGTGCAACCACTCACGATAACTCTTCGAGTCATCAATGCTCTCACGAAGTCTCACGCTTCAGTGGAGTCTCACACATTCACAAAGTCTCACGCTTCAGTGAAGTTTTATGCTTTCACGGGGTCTCACGCCCCAGTGAATTTACACACTTGCACGAAGTCTCACGCTTCAGTGAAGTTCCATGCTATTCACGAGGTCTCACGCCTCAGTGAAGATCCATGCTTTCCACAAGGTCTCACGCCTCAGTGGAGTATCCCGCATTCACAAGGTCTCACGCCTCAGTGAAGCTTCATGCTGTTCACGAGGTCTCACGCCTCAGTGAAGATCCATGCTTTCTACAAGGTCTCACGCCTCAGTGAAGCTTCATGCTGTTCACGAGGTCTCACGCCTCAGTGAAGATCCATGCTTTCCACAAGGTCTCACGCCTCAGTGGAGTATCACGCATTCACAAGGTCTCACGCCTCAGTGAAGCTTCTCGGCACATCCCTTGGATGGCTAAACAAACTGCTCCCAGAGCGAATGAGTATCAACATACTCAGAACTCACAATCTTTCTCAACCCTTGGATCCGACGACACTTCTCGCTTTCCACAACTAAGATTCAATCCTCAACTTGCACTCGAGATTGTTATCATTATTTAAAGGTTTAGAGGTTGTTTAATGTCTTATGAATTTTCCTTATAAAATAATATCCTTTTAGTCTTATCGCAAATCTTATGAGTCTTCAACATCCACCAAAATCCCAATTAACTCCCCGAGAATGTCTCGATCCATCATAACCATAACAAGGCCCGAACTCCGTTCGTCCCGTCAAACTTTCTCAAAAATCTCATAAAATAAAATCGGCATGACCTGCCCGTTATCCTCACTCTTCAGTATCACAAATATAAGTGGAATAATATAGTTAAATCAGCGCAATCCAATAAGCATAAACAGCATATTCCAACACATCCTAAATTAACCATTTAGCACATAACATGTGAATCATTTAGCACACAATATCAAGGCATCATGAAATCAACAAGCTCGGCCGAAGCCTCAGAAATCATTTCAGACATTTAGCAATTAAGTGCATAACACATAAATCAAGTCGAATTCGTCGACACCTAAAACATTATCTAGTAATTCAGAGAGTAGCCCTCACCTTAGCCAATTTCCATACTAAGGTGCAGCTCCGATCCGATTACATCTTTATTTGCATATGTTGGCTCGATTCCTCCCATTGTGTAGCTTCGATGCAAGGTGCTTCCGTTCATCGTACGAAAATCAAGTTTCTGAAACTTGTCGGCGAAGAGTCGCTAGAGAAAGTTGCGGCTCACGGGGTTGACGGAGGAACTGTCGCCGGAGACACAAAGGAAGGTTGTTCCTTCATCCTTTCGCGGCCAGAAACTCAACGGCGCTGTCCGTTTCCCCAAAGAGTCGACGGTTTGCCCAGAAAGTTCAGCCGAAGGTCGACGGTGGTTGTCGGGGTCGTCGAATAAAATGACCCAAATACGAAATTGAAGATAGGGTTATGCTCTCCTCACGGCAAGGATCATAGCAGTATCCTCTGTTTTTCCATCGGTCGCCTGAGTTGACCGGAAAGAGCTCCCGAAGGCGGCAGCGGCGGCGGTCGACGGCGACGGAACGACGATCCGGAATATGGGTTTTGTTGTGGACACCGCAAGGGTTCCAACGGTACTAACCTCGCTGTAAACGGAGGTCCGAGCACACCGGAATCGAAGGTCGAAGTTTTGCGATGTCGACGGCGTCGTTGGTTCTGTTTCACGTTGTCTTCGTTGCTTCCATGGAGATGGTTGTGGTGCTTTTGGCCATGGAGAAAGAAGCTTGTGGTGATGGCTGGTGCTTTGTTTTGGGTGGAGAAAAATGATCCATGGTGGTGGTTCCTTGGAGAAAAGAAGAAGAAGCTTTGTGATGGCTTCTTTGTGGCTTGTGCGTGAAGGAGAAGGAGGGACGATGGAGGCTGGATTCCTCATGGTTGTTGCGGTCATGAGGAGAAGGAGTGGTGATCTCGTGGTGGCTGTTTGACAGCGGCTGTTAGTGGCTCTCACGGTGGTGGTGGTGCTGCCATGTTTAGGTGTGAGGAAAGGGAAAAGAAAAGAGACTTGGTGATGGGAAGAATGAGAAGGCATGGTGTGCGTGTTGTGAGTTGCTGCGGCAAGAGGAAGAAAAAGAAAACAAGAAGGAAGAAAGAAAGAACAAGAACATGGTCTGGTGATGTAACTCACGTTTGGAGGAAGTAGAGAGAATGGAAAAGTGTGCTGCTTTAGTGAGGAAAGAATGTATATATATAAGAAGAAGAAAAGAATTAGAGAGAATAATGAAAGGGAAGTTTGCTGCAGAATGAAGAAAAAGAAGATTGGAATGAAGAGAGGGATGTCGACAGAGTGAGTGAGGGAGGATAAGGATGTTTAGATTATTTAGGAAAGATATTTGTAAACTGGTATAAATTGATTTAGACACTGAAGAATTTAGCTCACAAAGTTAAGAGAAAAATATATAATGGATATATAACTATATTAAAAATTATGAGGAACTTTATGAAATAGTAAAATATAAATTATGATCACTTTGAGCAAATTAAAATGATCCATTAACCAAGAAATGAGTAGATATATATCAAAGATCGGATAAGGTTGAATAGATGTTTATCAGAGATTGGATAAGAATGAATAGATATTTTGTAAACCGGTACAGTATTGTTTAGATATCGGAGGATTTAACTCATAGAGTTAAGATAAAAATATAAAAGCGATCCCGATTTCTTCCTACTGACTCCAACGTATTTTAGACACGATATTCTCCCCGCTGAATCTTCTAATTCTTCAAAGAAATATCGGTATGATTTTTGGTTTTCGAGGCTTGTTATATAGAGGGTGGAAAAACGCGGGAAAATGAAAGTTTCGCGAATCTGATTTTTCCGGCTTCATTCTCCGTGAATTCTAAGATAGGTTTTGGCGACATAAATCCAAAACTCAACAGAGGTTTCCTTGTATTTTAGGTAACTAATGCAAAGTCGGTGTAAAAACTATTTTACCCGATAAGTTACTTTTTGCATCGGATGTCGGAATAGAAAACTTCCTTCTGAAGAAAGATTGAAATCATCAAGAGAAATGGGTGTACGCGTGTGGAATCTTCATTTGAAGCTCCGAATAGAAAAAGTCTTCATCGTCGGTTGATTCTAGGGTTTTGAAATACCAGGGTTTCAGTTTCGGCAAACTTCCGATGATTGGAATCGGACGTTCGTAGATCCTAGAGTTTCGCCTCGAAACGATTGTCATACAATGAATAAGAGAAGTTCTAACATTTCTCTGAAGATTTTTGGAAGAAATTCCTACAGTGTTCCAAGGGTGGAACATAGTCTTATTTCCTAAGGTTCTTGTCCTAGGTTTTAAAGCGAATATTAGTCGTGCTATAACTTAAATCGACTTCGATACAATCCTTTGACTTTTCCTGAACTTTCTCCTTCATAAATTTATTTCATTAAATAAACTCTTGTTCAGGTTTTCCTTCACGATCCATCAACCCTAATCGTGAATAGGAACTTTATTCACTTATTCTAAGCTTAAAAACTTGGGTCTTACAATGGTCATCGTTTTGTACTGTCCTAGGGTAAAACCTTCCCCCATAGGGCGCTGATAAGGCTTCTTTATCTGAAACTTTCCTTTTCCCAGGTTGTCTTGGGAGCTCGACCTCATCAGTCCCCCAGTTCCTGTTCTATTCATCCTTTTATTTTTCATCAGCTCCACCTCTGTGGCCTTCTCAACCAATGCTTGAAATCGCATAATCCCCAACGGCCTCACTGAATCCTCGATGTCTGCTCTCAACCCATTCAGAAACCGCTTACTCATGTAGCGTTCATCAACATGGTTGTTGAAAAAATGGAAGTGCTTAGCCAATGATTCCAGTTTGGAAGCATACACAGGTATGGTCATTCTCCCTTGACAAAGGGTCAGAAATTGTGCCTCCCGCTCGTCTCGAGCGCTAGTTGGAAAGTACTTCTCTAGAAATGCAGCACGGAAAGAGTTCCAATTCACCTCTTCGTTGTTAGCTTCCATAATTCCTCTGGTACCCCTCCACCAGTACTCAGCATCGCCCAGCAGCAGATAAGTTGCCAGGCCCACCTTGGCCCCCTCAGCAGTCTGCAGTACTTCGAAAATCTTCTCAATTTCTTGGATCCATAGATCCGCATTGTCCGGGTCAGTCCCACCCGTGAACTTGGGTGGATCCTGCCTTCTAAAATCATTCAGTCCCTTGTTCTGGTCCAGGGCTGCTTCTCTCTGAAGCCGGTGTAGCTCGCGTGCATCCTCAGCAGCACGCCTATGTGCATTGTCATTTGTTTGTACCGTCATTGCTTGGACCAAAGTGGCCACCATCTCAGCAAGTTGGTTAGAGTTCACCATGTTCTGTTTAGTTAACAAAACAGTTAGTACTAATCATAAGATAACATTTAGCATAACTATACAATATGATTAAGTAGAAACTTCAACCAATTCAAAGCGAAAAATCGCTCGGCATACAATCAATTTTCACTCTTTGCAGAGTTACACAACCTAGCACAGAAGACCTATTCCCCAAAGACTCCCAAAAGACTCGACAAGCTCTGATACCACAATGTAACACCCCAATTTCGGTGGCGTCACTTTAGTAACCAAAAATCAAATAAAGCGGAAAAGCATGTATATTTTTTTCATTTTGTTTAAATAAAAAGACTTGTCGAAAATAAAGACTCAACCCAATCGCGATTAACAGCGACTAACATACGATATAAGTACATCCCTCGCTGCAACTAAAAAACATCGTCACGAGTGCCCTCAAGTGACGGGAAGTAACATCAAGTAACTAAGAGTATTGCCCAACGGCAAACAAGTGCGACCCATAGCCAGAGTCATAAGTTTTATAAATACAGTCCTCCAAGAAAGTAAGTCAGTCCAAAACGGCCTCCAAAGGACCTCCTACATCCGACAAACTCTCTGTGATCCTCATGGAAGAGAACCACACAAAAAGCTAATAGTCGGGGACCTACCCTGCCCTAAAATAAGAAATGAAAATCAGAGTTATGACAACGAAACCCGATATACTACATCCCTAACATCGACCCTCATCCGATCCTGCATGAAGTCCGGGTCCACGTCGAAGGCTCAGTAGTAGTCATTTCGCTCCGGGTCTTCCCCGAACGACGAAGCATCACGAAACAATCCGTCAACGGCATCTGACAAAAAGGGCATACATAGCCCCCCAAACACAGGTAGCACGCGCAAGGGTCAACTTACAAAATATAGTATAGAGAATACAAGACAACAGGTAAAGTATATGGGGTATATATATATATGTTGTATATATACATATAAGCTCTGCATTGTCTACCCTAAGGTTTATACATAGAATGTTATCAAATCTCTAATACAATTCAATCATCAAAACACATAACGATGTTTATCAACATCAAATCATCAAGATCTCAACAAATATAGTTAGAGTGCATGATATGTCAATGCAACGTCAATTCAAAAGGTTCCAGAAGAAGTAGGCTGGGCACGATCGAGTCGGTCCTAACACTGGCATTGTGTCGACCATAACCCTCGGTGTCACTTACAACCTTGACATAGCCGGATCAGTCCTAACCCTGTGGGTCGACTTTTTCCTCCGCTGTGCCCGACATCAACAGGTCGATCCTAACCATACGGTCGATCATATCCCCCATCGAATGCCCGAGTTACCCGAAGGCATGCTGTACCCGAAGGTATATACTGTACCCGAAGACATATACTGTACCCGAAGGTATATACTGTACCCGAAGGCATATACTGTACCCGAAGGTATATACTGTACCCGAAGGCATATATTGCACCCGAAGGTATATACTGTACCCGAAGGCATACTGTACCCGAAGGTAAATGTCGATACTGCGACAAAAGACAGATAACTATAAAAAGAGTGCAATCACCCTTGATGACTTCTTGAGTCATCTGACTCATCAATTTTCGATGGTCAAAAACTGCTCAGCGAGCGGAAGAGTATAAGCATACTCAGAAACTTATGAGCTTCCCCAAAACTTCGATTCGGTGACACTTCTCATTTTCCAAAACTAATATCCAAATCCTAGAAGTTCATTTGAGATCCTTAACATTTAATTAAAAGAGTTTGAATGTTGTTTAAAGCATTATGGAATTTCTCATGAAAATATTTTCTTTCCAAAACTATAAGTTCAAAAGATCCCGATATCCCCAAAATCCCATGAGAAGGTCTTAAAACCACAAAAGAAGACAAGAGTCTGAACCTCAGTTCGTCTTGTCGAGATAAACCCTTAAGAATTCGCCACCAACGGGGCATAACTAACCGTTATTCCTCAAATTTTGGTAGTCCATGAATAAACGATATAAATTGCACCATATGGTCAGCATATTCCAATAATAATTGCATGTTCCAAAATAATGTGCACGAGTATTCACATAGCCTAAGATTAGCCATTTAATCACTTAGCAAGTATGGCATGTGAATCAAGTAATTGCGGTAAAACATAACCCTGTCCTATCCACTAGGAAGCAGTAAGACGGAAACCAGTAAACGGCCGAAGCCTCTCAGAAAAAGGAGACACATGCCTCATATTAGTTTCACACGGCCGAAGCCTCAAAACATTTTCTCCAGTCAAAGCGATAAAGAAACATAAATAAGCAAGTCGAAATTATCGACACCTAAAGCATTAGCTAGCAGTGTAAGTTGCCCTTACCTCTAGTTTCTCCAGAATCACAGTGTAAGTCACACTCACAAGCTTGCTCAGTGAAGTCCAAGGTTTCCACAAACTAAGAGCAACATTTAGGCACGAATGCAAGGGCTTTCCTCGAATGGATGAGTTTTGACTCGATTCAAGTTTTGTACAAAAACACTTTATTCGCTAAAACGTGCATAACTCGAGCTACAGAACTCGGAATGACACGAAACCAAAGCCAAAATTTCGACAACGGAGAGAGCTACGCTATAACTCAGGTCATACAGACCCAAAAATTATTTTTGGGGTTTAGAACGAAGCTTTGGTCAGAAAATGGGTATTTTCACAGAATTGAAGCTCCGCGAAGATTCGACAAGATTCGACATAAAACAACCGGATATTCATGCTATTGGGCATGTAGGAAATAAGTTTAGACACTGAAATCAAGTTATTTGGACAGTTTTACAAAAAGCTCAAAACTTTGAGCACATAAAGACATAGAGAAAAGCGACAGAATTGACGATCAGAAGTAAGGAATAGCATTTATATCTCAAGGTCTACGCGTAGCAACTGTCAGTGCGATGATAGGTCAAGAAACGAAGAAACTGTGCTTGAATCCTCTTACTCCCTTTGCTCTCGGCCTCTCCTCTTCAATTGTGAAAACTCAAGTCTGATTCTTCTTGATTTAATTAAGTAGACAAGGCAATGGCACATTTGCACTCGTGCTAGTAGAAAATTAATATGGTGGTGATATTTGATGAAGAAATGGGTGCTAGTAATGAGATGATGATTGTGTAACCGAGAAAGAAAAAGTGGTTGCTTTGTTAAATTGATTGATGAGAAGAAGTGGTGCATCTTGACTTGATAAAATAATTGGTGGTGATCTTCAGCAGGGAAGACGTGAAGGAAGGAGAAAATAAATGAAACTTGGTGATAGGAAGAACATGGTGTGCGTGTGTTGCCAAAGGGAGGAGAAAGGGTACCATATGGTGTTGAATTGTTGCTGCCGGAAGGGAAAGAAAAAGAAGAAGATGGGAGTGAAGAGAGTGAACGAAATCAGAATGGGAGAGTGAGTAAATGAGTGGGTGAGAGATGTCGAGAGTGAGGGAGGATAAGGATGGAGATATAGATATTTTAGGGGAGATATTTTGTAACGATATTTTGTAAACCGGTATGGATTAATTTAGACACTGGAAGATTTACCTCATAAAGTTTAAGAGAAAAATATAGAGATGATATATTATTATACCAAATATTATGAGGATCTCTATGAAACAATAAAATACAAATTTAGATCACTTTGAGCAAATTAAAATGATCTATAACAAAGAAATGAGTAAAAACTGAGCTAAAGAATATATGTGAGACGATTAGAACAAATATGAAGTTTTCATATTATGCATCAGAGTTAAGTATATCTCAATAAAATGTCGATACTTGTTCCAGGTTCATTTAAGTGAGAAAATGGCGTAGACGCAGTCTGCTTCAAAATATGCCGCAAAACTACTTTTTGCAATTGATGTCGGATGAGAAAACTTCCTTCTGAAGAAATGTTAGAAATATTGAAAGAAATGGGTGTACCCGTGTGGAATCTTCGTTTGAAGCTCCGAATAGAAAAAGTCTTCATCAACAGTTTATTTTAAGGTTCTTGAGCTATCAGAGATTCAGTTTCGGCAAACTTTCGAGAATTGGAATCGGACGTTCGTACATTCCAGGGTTTCGGATCGAAACTCTTGTCATGGAAAGGATTAAGAGAAATTATAACATTCCTCTGAAGATTTTTGGAATTAGTTCCTATAGTGCTTTAAGAGTAAATTAATTGTTTACTAACGCTCTTGCCCTAGGCGTAAGCGAATAAGACTCGCGCTATAACTTATATTGACTTTAATACTATCCTTAGTCTTTCCCTTAACTTTCTCCTTCATAAATTTATTCCATTCAGTAAACTCTTGTTCAGGTTTCCTTCACGACACATCGAAACCTAATCGTGGATAGGAATTTAATTAATTAATTCTATAACTGAAATTTTGGGTCTCACACGTTTGCTACCGTTCAGAAGATTGTAGTGATTGCAGAAGCGTTACAATGGTTACTCCTTGGTCTTTAACTCAAGATGAGTTTAGCTTTTGAGTCATTGTCAGAGCCTGTTTGTCACACACTTAAACGAAAAACGTTAGAGTACCATAATTGTTCATACATAATAATAAACTTGTTATCATCAAAACATAGAGTTGTACCACCTGACCAAATCTTGGTCTAACAGTGTTGACAAGCAAACGTTGGTAGAATACAAATGGCCTCAATCTTGGCTACTGGAGTAAATGTTTATGTGTAGTCGATTCCTTCTTGTTAATTGTAGCCTTGAGCCACAAGTCTTTCCTTATTTCTAGTAACATTTCCACTTTCATCTACTTTTTTTTCTAAAGACCCACTTAGTACCAATAATAGTTTTTCCGTCAGGTTTAGGTGCAAGTGTCCAGACTTGCCTCCCCTCAAATTGGTCCTGTTCTTCTTGCATAGCTAGTAGCCATCCTTCATCTTGTAGAGAATCGTCTACAGACTTTGGCTCTATTTCTGATACTAGAGCGCAGTTGCTTACTTCTCTGAAGGTTGATCTTGTTCTTACTTTCTCAGATACATTCCCAAGGACTTAGTTAGGTGGATGATATGTTATGTATCTCCAGTCTCTTGGAAGAGATATTCCACTTGTTGTCATGACATTGTAAGAAGGAGTGGAATCAGACGGTTGAGGTTGATTTCTGTGTTGATCTTAAGTAGACGATGTTGGCTCATCAGACGGTTGGATCTCATCAGACCTTTCTTCTGTATCTTCAAGGAGCCTTGGATGTAAGGAATCTTTAACTTGTCCTTCTGAACATCTTACAAGAATCTTGTCATCAAATCATACATTGATAGACTCCTCCATAGCGTGAGTTCTTGATTTGTAGACTCTATGTTTTTTACAGCATTGAGTAACCCAGAAAAATCCCTTTATTTGACTTTGAGTCAAATTTTCCAAGGTTGTCTTTGGTGTTGAAAATCTAGCAATAGGAACAAAAAGGATGAAAATAGGAGAGAGTTGGTTGTCTTCCTTTTCATAGTTCATAGAGTCTTCTTCAGGATTGGCCTTGTGAAAATCCTATTATGAATATAGCATGTTGTGTTGATGGCTTCAGCCCAGAAGTACTTTGGAATAGACGTCTCACTGAGCTTTGTCTTGGCCATCTCCTGTAGAGATATGTTCTTCCTTTCAACAACACTATTTTGCTGTGGGGTTCTTGGAGTTGAGAATTGATGTGTAATTACTTCTTATTCGCAGAACTCCTCTAACTCTTCATTGAAAATTCTCCACCTCTGTCACTTATAATGCTGGTTATACAATAGCCCTTCTCATTCTGAACTCTTCTACTAAATGATTTGAACATCTTGAGCGTGTTGTCTTTGCTTTCTAGGAAGTGTACCCAAGTAAATCTTGTGTAGTCATCCACTATGACAAAGCGGTAACATTTTCCAGAGAAGCTGAGCATTCTGGTCGGACCAAACAAGTCCATATGCAGCAACTCCTGGGTTTGCTTGTGTTTATCACATTCTTTTCTTTGAATGATGACTTGAAACGTTTTCCTTGGATGCATGCTGAGCACGTGACATGGGATTTGAAAGACAGTCGGGTAGGCCACGTACTTGGTCATGTTTGACCAATTTAGTAATGGTCCTTAGAGAGGCATGACTCAATTTTCTATGCCATAACCAAGTATCATCTTCAGATGACACTAGACAGGTAATATTTTGATTTGCAATTTTTTCTAAGTTAGTTTTATAAGTATTTCCTTGTCTTTCTGCTTTGAAAACTACTTTATTGGAACTATCAGCAACTACACATTTAAACTTGTTAAAGCAAACCGTATAGTCACTATCACCCTAATAAAACCTTGTTTATAACCGGACGAGATTCCTTACCAAAGTTACCTTCGCCGATGATAAATCCTTTTTTATCTCCTTCAAAGGTAACTGTTTCTCCATCATCTTTGGATTGAACTTCTGGGAACATAGGCCTTTCTCCATTCTGTGTCAAGCAACCACTCTCAAGATACCATTGTTGATGTTTCTTTTGCTTGATTGAGTATACTTCGTCTTCTTCTTCTCCGGAGTTGCAGGCCTTCAATGATTCCCACATTATTTTGTGTCGTGAATTGTTTCTGTACACCTATTAAGATGTTAGCTTTTAGAGCGTTAAGCTCTTATACCAATTGATATCGAAAAAGTAACACAAGAAAGACGGGTTTGTGTTTCCACAAATTTTGTTTTTCAAACAATTATAAGTTTTCCAAAATGTTATTAACAATTGTTTGTTACGGCGGAAATTGTAATAAGGAAACAGACGATAAGCACACAGAGCGATATATCCTGGTTCACCCACAAACGACTGGGTTACGTCAAGTCCTTGGCAACACCAAGATTTTCACTAAAAAGTATCAATGACTTCTCCTATAACAAGTATTCTACAAGACTTCTCCCTACAAGTATTCTACAGGACTTCACCCAACAAATATCCTGAGGACTTCTCCTAATAAGTATTCTGAGGACTTCTCCTGACGAGTATTCTAAGGACTACACCTAACAACAAGTATTATACATGACTTTTACTAAGATCTTTTTCAAGATCGATGGGTTTTATGGGTTTTTCTTCTAACATGAGGGATTGTAGACTTTTTCAGAACAATGAACTACAAAGAGTTTGGATGAGGTTTGACTCTAAGGATTACTTTGTGTTCAGATTCTGGAGAGGTTTAAATAGAGGATTTGACTATGTGTACCTTTGTCAGGTGCATGAAATGCATGCTACTGTTTGATAAAGACTTCTTGCCATAAGGATGCAGTATGTCAATTGGCAGGTGGCTTTGTAAGGCCCTAAACTCATTTTATACTATTCAAGTGAGAGATTTAATAAAAATGAAGGTTTTGACAAGGTTTGAGTTTTGACAGATGTCACCTTGTGCGAATTTTTAGAGGGTCTTAACGACCTCATTTGGGGAAACGTTCTTCATGAGAATTGTAGCCCTTTAAGTTAAGAAAATTCTCCAAGTGTTTTCAGGTCATTCCGATTTCGGTAGCCCGAGATATTGAAGTTTTAGTGACGATGGTTTTGTCTGTACAGTGCCAGCGGATTAATTAGTTAATTTTCCTTTTAATTCCGGTTTTAATCTGGTTTTTAATAAATAGTGATTGGGTTTTCTTTTGATTCAGACCTGTTTAAGTCGGTAATCAGTTGGGTTCAGGTTTTGCTTGCTTTGGGCTTGAAAAGAAGAAAAATCAAAACCCTAGCCCATCTAGAGTGTAGCCGCAAGTGATAAGGGGTGAGGGGGTGAAAGAAACCCTTATTCTTCCTCCTCATGCAGAATTAGAAGTTCTGCACTCACGTAAGAAAAACAGAAAGAAGAAAAGAAAAGAAAGAAGAGAGAAAGAAGGGAGAGGCCGAGAGAGAGAATCGAGTAAGAGAGGGAGAAGAAGAGAGGGAGCAGCCGAGAGAGAGGGAAAGGAGAGGAGAGGAGACTTGAAGAGAAGGCAGCAGCAGCCCTAGTGATTAACCTAGAGACGCCGCCACCTCCTTGCACCCTAGCATCGTCGGCCGCCGCACGCACGAAGAAGGGAAGCCGCGCGAGAGAGAGAGATCGAGGGAACGAGAGGGAGAGATTGAGCGGAGAAGAAAGAAAGGGATTGGACAGAAGCTGTTGGGTTCTTTTTATAGCAAAGAATTCTTCTTTCGTCAAGGTTTTAGCAAGGTAAGGGCTTGTTCTTAGGAAAATGGTAGAGTTAGGGTTTTATCATGATTGTTTTGTGATGTTGTGATCTTTGGCATACTTTTATGAAGACTTGTTGAGTGTTGTTGGTTCTGGAAATTAAAGCATGTTAGGAGACACGTGTTAAATGAATCTTTGTTGTTGAAATATAGCTTAAAACCTTGTGCTTAATTGGTTTATAAATTAATTTAGAGGCGGAAGTTTCTCTGCCAGTTTTCTTTACTAGACAGCGGACTTCAGGGCCTATTATCACCCATTTCTGGATCTCGGATGAAAACATGTTTAACTAGAGAGTTGTAGATCTTTAAAATAGCTTTCCAGAAAGGTATCATACGTGATTTTGGGTTGGAAGATGCATTCTGTAGACCAGTTTCAATGCATGCTGTCCCTGCTGTCAAAAGCTAAGTTGCGAAAATGTTTGAAGTTTTTGTTTAGGAATATGTGATTAGGAGATGCTATGAATTTCTATGAGGAAAAAGTGATGATCTTGAAGGTTTTCTCTTGATGTTTTGTGAATATAATTGTTGCTGGAAATTTGTGCAGTGGATGCATGCTTATTAATACACATTTGATATACTTGCCATGAATCTATGATTTTATGTGAAATTCATATGACTACTTGCTAGATTGGCTTACGTTTCGATTGGTTCCAACATGATGTTTGATGGTTGATCAAATCTGGAAAATTTGAGGAATTAGTTTGATGTTTGAGGGCTGATCTAAGGCTAGTGCACTGGAAAAGGAAGAAGGAAAAGTTTTTGAAAAACACTAGGGCCATGTAAATGGTTTGGCCGAACCTAGTTTTAGGGTTCGAGCCATTCCTTTTCTTCGTTTTCTTGCACCGGTTGTTAGACATCTCGTTTTGGTTATCTTGCCATGTTTATGTGTTTGAGAAGCATGCGAATGTGGTTAGAGATATTTTATGTGTTATGAATATCGCCTGACTGAGGAACCATGGGTCGCTCACCTAGCTGTAATTCCCATTGGTGTTGTGAATATTTATTGTTGTTATGTTTTATTATTTGTCGTTAAAGTTGATAAGACTCTAGGACTGACTTTAGAGCCTTAAATACAAAGAGAATGAGATATAACTCGCTTGCAAGTAAATGTGATAAATCGGACATAGGTCTAGTGAAGACTATGGGCCATGAGAACGATGGTGCCGTTAGAGACAAACGGTAGCTTGCACGCGAGGGAGATTTTGGGGATCGGTGGATCCTCGTGATTTGGTTGACTGCGGTCACCGTGAGAATTGTGAATTGTGGATCATTGCGTATCCATGTGATTGTACATCTGCGGATGTATGTGATTGGCCAAGGAGTTTTGGTGGGTTGTGTGATGTGAGGAAACGTTAGTCTAACTGAGAAGTAGGTTACTAACTCAATTAGTGCTATTAATACAAGGGAAGTTATGACAGGTGGTTATGTTCATATGATGAAAGTTTATATGAGATGTGATTATGTTTATGCATGATTTGTTGTGGAACCTGACCCTTGCACTACTTGTTTATGTGTTTATTGGGGGGGGGGTAGATGGTCGTGAAGATAACGGCGACGACTCATTCTTGGGAACTGATACTACGTGACGAGCCACTACCGGATGACGACTATACTCCTGATGAAGAGGAAGAAGATAAAGAGGAAGGGGCCAAGGATATGGTTGGGTTGAGAGACATCCATTTTTCCTTTTGGGTTGAGAGTTCCGAGTTTTGAAAGCATTGAACCATTACTTTATTTTAGTTGGGATATTTTAACTTGATGTAATTTACTTTGAAGTTTTCTTTTGGATGTTTATTTCATACTCTTTCCAATGATTAATAAAGTTTGAGGTTTACGTTGATGATTATTTCCGCAAGTTCGAAATGGTTAAGTTTCAAAAAATTTGTAAAATAGAACTTTTGTCACTAATTAAAGATTAATTAATTAAACGACGAAAATTCACGACGTTTTGGTTACTGTGTGACACTCGAGAAATCGGGGCGTTACAAGCTTTTCAGTCTGGTTTTCTATCCGTTGAAGAGCAAGAATGACAACTTGACGGTGACAGCATTGTACTTGAGCTTTGGTTGTTGAGCTTTGTCAGATCACGTGCTCTACCTCTCTTGAGACTTCTTCTAGAAGATTTTCTGAGATCTTTTTGAGTTTCACACCTGCGTGCAATCTTCAGACAATCCATTCTTTATAGACGATCTCGATCCTTTGCTTTGTGTAGCTTGTAATTACAGTTCTCACACAGGACAGATGTCGAACACGATGCTAGGACAACAAGTTCGACAATCGACTAACAGTACATAAATTTAGCCACAGCGAATAATACAGTAGAAACAACACAGTAGCAACAATAAATCAATAAAAGAACACAGAGGATTGGTAACCCAGTTCGGTGAAACGTCACCTACGTCTGGAGGTTTTGCACCCAAAGAAAGGAAATCCACTATCTCAAGATTCAGGAATTACAGACACTCATGAACACAACAGTTCATAGTTCACTTCCTAATATACCCAGTGTATTTTTACTCAGAATCTCAACCTAAGTATGAGAGCCCCTCACACTTTCTCTCAATCACTGCCACAGTGATTGGTAACAAACAATCAACAATCAGAGTTTGTAGAATCAAACAACACAAAACCCTACTTTGCTTTATAGAATCAATGAGCAAAGTGGATTCACAAGAACAAGAACAAAGACAAATAACAACCCTAAAACACTTGATCTTTTCTCTCTATGCTCTCTGGTCTTCTTCACGTTTTAGGTCTTCATATTTATATACTTCAGCAGCGGTAGCATGGGCTCTAGGGTTAGCACGGGCTAAAGTAACAGATTGCAGCAACAACAATTCAAAACGCAATCTTGATAGATTTGATTACTTATTGCACAAGTAAAGATAGAAACCAATCTTTTAACAAAGATTGTTTCAACAAATAACAACCCGCAATTAAAACCCTTCTGGAATAGCTACTTGAACCGCAAGTAACTCTAAAACAAATCTTCAAGAGATCTTCAAGGACCCACAAAATCAAACTTAAGCAAAGGACTGATGTCCTAGCTTCAAGAAATCAGATGCCACGACATCTGCTTCGACAATCAGTTGTTTTTGACAAAATGCATGACAACATGTAACAACAATCTCCCCTTTGTCAAATTTTGTCTAAAACAACTTAAAAGATCAGAGAGGGTAAACAAAGAGAAACATAGCTCCCCCTTAGCAGCAGAACTACCCCTCAAATGATGCATCCATACCAACACAAGTATACTTCAAAAACATAGTTGGAACAAAGAATATAGCAGCTAACCACACTAACTATCCAACAAGTGTAAACCAGCAGTAACTTGAACATAACAGCTTGGAGAACTACACACCAGTGACTTGTCTTGTCTTGAAATTGTCTTCAAATTATTACAAACAATAGCAGAGTCTTCAACCAACTAACTATTACTCCCCCTTTTTAGCACAAATTTGGCAAAGGCACAAGGTGAGACACATCATAACCAGCAGCATATCACATACCAAAATAATCCATACCATATCGTGCAGATCATAGACAACAAGAGCCAGAACAACACAAGAACTATCACAACTACCACCACTGCCATCACTACTATTCCCCCATGCTAGAAGAAGAGAAGAATTTTGGAAAAGATGCTTCAGGCACGAACACTTGGAGTAGACATAACCAGAAGATATCACAAAACAGTAGCAAAATAAGTACCTAGAACAGTACACAAAACAGATGGTCATAGAGCTATCACAGCCCAACATCAGCAAGAAATTCCATGATCTCCTTGCACTCCAGAGCTTCTTGACTACACTCTCTCTCACAAGCTATCTTTCTCTCACAAACATAATTCCAATTCTGAACACTTGCTTCAGGATGAAATAACACACTGTCCAAAGGAGCAGGAAAAACATTCACAGGAACTCTCTTGCCACTTACCTTTTCTCTAGCAGAAGGCACAGTGTCGAACACAATGTCCTGGACATCTGGTTCAACATCAGAATCAACATTTGTCTCCATCATTGGTTCATTGGGTGGCTCAACTTGATTCACAGGGGAACTCACAATGTTATCAGATGAAACAAGTAGGGAGTTAACGACAGCAGTTTCAAAAACAATTTTAGGTTTACAACCAACATGACTACCAGAATCAATAGCTATAAAATCATTGACAGTGTATCCTTTGGTTTCCACTCCTTCCTTGCTTGAACATTCTTCCTATGGAACCTTGATTGATCATGAGGCTGAGGATATCCATATAGCTTGCAACAGTAAGGCCTTATATGACCAAGTTTACCACAGTGATGACATATCCAAGTAGATTTCTTGGATTTTCTGAACTGAGGGTACACCTGCAACATTGGGTCTGGCATTGGTTGCTTAGTTTGCTTTCCAGATGAAGCAGACTTATTTGCATTCTTGTAGCTGAAGCCTATCCCTTCCATATCTCCAACTGTTTTCCCAACTTCCAGAACATCCTCTAACACATTAGTACTATTATTCATTATACGAATAGATATTGTCATACCTTCAAGCTTGAAGTTCAAAAGAGTAACTTCCTCTTGTAAGCTATCATTGATGATTAGAAGTTGCTTCTTTTCTACAAGTCAAGTAGATATTGATGTTCTTTACTTCTTCTTTCAAACTAGCCTTAGTGTTATTAAGCTTCTCATTCTCAGCAACCAATTCCCTGACTTCTTTTCTCATTTTCTCACTATAAGTACATGATTTCTTCTACTTGGCCAGCAACAATTTGTAGGTTTCAACTAGTTCTTCATTTGAGATAACCTCATCATCATCACTTGACTCAGCATCAGAATAGTACTTTCCAATGAGAGCCTTTACATGAATAGCCTTGGTTGTATCATTCTCATGTTTGCCCTTGAGTTGAAATTCAGTATTCTTCACATTGTCCGACACATTGTCCAGGACATTTGTATTTGACATTCTGCCCAAACTCTTCAACGCTTTGTTAAGAAATGATATAGCTTCTACAATACTTGCATCAGTATCCTTCTCCCTCTAATCTTCATCTTCTTCAGTGTTGGACACAAAATTTATACTCTTCGCCTTCTTCTCAGATCTACCATTAAGAGACATCTCAAAGGTTTGCAAGGAACCAATGAGTTCATCAACCTTAACGTTACTGATGTCTTGGGATTTTTCAATGGCAGTTACCTTTCATATCAAACCTCTTGGGGAGAGACCTGAGAATCTTTCTTGCTAAATTTTCTTCAGACATGGGTTCCCCTAGGGCAAAAGAAGAGTTGGCTAGATCCCTTATACGCATTTGAAACTCATATATGGATTCATCCTCATTTATCTTCAAAGTTTCAAACTGAGTGGTAAGAAGCTGAAGCTTTGACATATGAACTCTTGATGTTCCTTCATGGACAGTCTTAAGAATCTCCCATGCTTCTTTAGCCACAGTACATGTGTTGATTAGCCTGAACATATTTTTGTCAACTCCATTAAAAATAGCTTTCAAAGCTTTGGAGTTTCCAAGAGCTTCGTCATCTTCTTTCTTTGTCCACTTTTCTTCAGGCTTCAATTCAGTTGTGGATGCTATCACAAAATGTTTCCACCCCTTGACTTTTGCCTTCCATGTTATACTGTCCATAGATTTGAGAAACACCATCATTCGAGCCTTCCAGTAGTCATAATTGGTACCATCTAAAATTGGTGGCATATAGATTGATCTTCTTCCATCCATAATGTTGACCTTGAGAACAGAATATATTTCCTGAAGCTCACCCAACATAATAGGGTGCCTGCTCTGATACCAAATGTAATTACAGTTCTCACACATGACAAATGTCGAACGCGATGCTAGGACAGCAAGTTCGACAATCGACTAACAGTACAGTAATTTAGCCACAACGAATAATACAGTAGAAACAACACAGTAGCAACAATGAATCAATAAAAGAACACAGAGGATTAGTAACCCAGTTCGGTGAGACTTCACCTACGTCTGGAGGGTTTGCACCCAGAGAAAGGAAATCCACTATCTCAAGATTCAGGAATTACAGACACTCATGAACACAATAGTTCATAGTTCACTTCCTAATCTACCCAGTGTATTTCTACTCAGAATCTCAACCTAAGTATGAGAGCCCCTCTCACTTTCTCTCAATCACTGCCACAGTGATTGGTAACAAACAATCAACAATCAGAGTTTGTAGAATCAAACAACACAAAACCCTACTTTACTTTATAGAATCAATGAGCAAAGTGGATTCACAAGAACAAGAACAAAGACAAATAACAACCCTAAAACACTTGATCTTTTCTCTCTATGCTCTCTGGACTTCTTCACGTTTTAGGTCTTCATATTAATATACTTCAGCAGCGGTAGCATGGGCTCTAGGGTTAGCACGGGTTGAAGTAACAGATTGCAGCAACAACAATTCAAAACGCAATCTTGATAGATTTGATTACTTATTGCACAAGTAAAGATAGAAACCAATCTTTTAACAAAGATTGTTTCAACAAATAACAACCCGCAATGTTTGTGAGGGTGTTTGTTTGGTTTTGTGCGGTTTGCCTTGTTTGTCTCGCTTAGTTTGTACATTCGTGCCATTTTTCTCATTAATAAAGTTTAGCTTTCAAAAAAAAAAACAATTTTGCTATGAATATGGAAGAACATCATAAGAACACTATAAGAACACCATGAATTTCTTTAAGAAAACCCCCCACATTCTCAAACATTTCTAAGCAACTCGATCAAGATCATTCTCTTATGGATTTGGCAGGATCAACTTAAGCTGCAACCACAAAGCATATTGACAATGACCTTGCTCAAGGCTTAGAAACTTAACTAAACTAGGAACAAGAAAAATAAAAGAAGAGCAAGAGAGGGAGAGAGAGCTCACGCACTAAGAGAGGAGAAGAGAGCTCTTGGATGTGAAAAATGAGGAGGTAGAGCTCTCTATTTATAGTGAGAGGTGAGAGCAAAGCATTAATTGCTTTTCTTCCTCCCTAAATCTAGCCCATAGCCGCCCCCCTCTTCAGCCCATTCAAGGGTTTCTAGAACTTTCCAAACTTCTCTCATTTAATCCTCAATTTTAGGCTTGTTTCCTAATGAAACCCTCTTAAAAATACCATTTAAATCCTTAATCTTTTTAATTATTGAAATCTGAGTTCAAAAGGTTTTAAATCATATTTAGAGAGATCCCCAAAGGTTTTAAAAGTTTAAAGATTGATCCCCATTAAAGCAAATTAAGAGACAAAATTTCCAAAAATACATTGTCGAGCCAAGAAAGGAAATTACTTGCACAAGTCTCATTTTTCCTCCTCTCCAACCCTTGGCCGTCCACCACCTTCACCATGCTTAGATTTTCTCAAATAATATTTAAAATAATAATTTAAATAAAAACCCAAAAATAATTAATG
The DNA here is from genome assembly GCF_012489685.1 of Lotus japonicus. NCBI lineage: Eukaryota > Viridiplantae > Streptophyta > Magnoliopsida > Fabales > Fabaceae > Lotus > Lotus japonicus. Next base: position 44,225,776 of record NC_080043.1, read on the forward strand.
CATTAAATACACAATTTCCCTCCTAAATGCTCCAAAACTCCAAATTTAAATTTAAAAACCTCATTAATTATTTTGGCTCCAAAATTTCGTGCATCACCTTCGTAACACCTAAAAAATATTTTCCAGAATTAATGATTTAATAAACCATAGGTTAAAAATAATTAAATACATTTGATTTAAATAAAACCCTATTTTATTTAAATAAAACCCTAAAAAATAAAAGAAAGGAATATTCCCTCATGGAATATCCTTAGAATCATGCCCAGCACCACCCCATAGGGTGTGGTCCACGAAATCGTCCTCGCCAACTCATCACCGCTATTGGGCCGATTTTGACCTAAAAGTCGCTGTCGCGTAACCCTAACAATATTACAGTCAAAACGACCGTAATGACGAGTACATCCTCATCTTGATATTATTAAGGTCTAATAATGCCCCGAATAAAATAATTGTCCTTTCTAAAGGCATAATATCACATGTAACACAAACAATTCCAAGAATATTATTTAATATTCTTATTAAAATAATATGCCCTAAAACGGGTTCTTACATATAATAGTTAGTAAGTATAATGCCCCGATTTTCAGAGGCCACGGCAGTAACTTGCCTCAATAAATATGCAAGATGTTTTCATAAGATGTTCATAAATCCAGATTTTTTCTTTTCAAAACATTTCCAAAACATGTCATGCGTATTCCCAACCATAAATAAATTTACATCTAGCCTTGACCAAGGCACAACATACAAAACATAACAAAATAGAATGGAATTTGGTAAAGGAATCTAGTATGCAAGGACTTCATAAATCTGATATACTCCCTATGATTCCTCACAATAGACAGCAGGGAAGAAATACACCGGAACCTACCCAGATCTTCAAATACAGGTAACGTTTGGAAACCGAACAAAATAGAACACAACAGGAAGAACAAAATAGAACAGGATGGAACAAGATAATAATGTTTTGTGCACTATGTTTGGTAAGCACACAACAGACAAATAAGAACCATAAAGTTAATTAGACATGTACCCCTACTATATTTAATGTTTTTTTAAGCTTTTTTAAAAAATCAACGGAATAATTTTTTCATATATGTTAGATATTATATATTATTTTATACAAATGAACCTATAGACTGATTAAAAACATTTGAGAAGTCTTTTTTCAAATAAAAAAGAACATTTGAGAAGGAAAGGAAATGAAGATCAAGTTATTCTTTTCCCAAACAGAGCGTTGCAAGCCTACAACAACAACTTCAAAATGTTCTTCTCCCCCTATCATGATTGTTTTCTGCCACATCCAAGCAACTTGCTCTGCCCAGCCATCGACAAGCCTTCCCTCCATTTATTCAAGGCCCCATCACGCACAACTAGTCTGCCACTAGACCTCCACCACGCCGCGCCTAGGGGCCATCACACTTAGTGGCCGGATTCGCCGTCGTGGATCTTTGGTCGCCATGAACGGAGCCACATCGTGGATCGGGGATCCATTGTTTCCTCTCGATCTCATCCTCCACTGTGCACCCTTCTCTCTTGTCTCTTTCTTCGTCTTTCTCTCTCACCCATCATTTATTTGCGACGCCATATGATTGGGAGGTTCCATGAACTTTGATTGTGGCTATGATTGAGAAAAATCAAAACAATGGTGTAATAAGGAAAAAATGGAAGATAAATTGATAAAGGGATTTGAGAGCATTGATGTACAAAAATGCAATTTGTTTTTGTCAAAAGAAATAAGATATTGGACAACATATTTGATTATGCAGAATCTGAAAAAAAAAGACGTAAGGATGGATGATGATAAACAGAGAAGAGGGAAGGGTAAAGATAAGGAAATATGAAAATAGATTCAGGGTAATATTGTCTTTCTAATAATTCTTATAAGGTGTTCGGTTCCACCCCTTTCTACGGAACCAAAATATCTCGTTCTAGGAGTCTTTTGTCATGTTATGTTCCATCTTAAAACCATGACAAATGCAGAACAGAACCCATATGTCTTGTTCCGTCCCGTTCAGATGCGTCTACCAAACGCTACCATAGACTCATAAAATCATCTTGTAAGCTTTAACCAACAATAGTAAGCTCTCTATCCAAAAGGCTCTAGCCTTACACCCGACTATACTCTTCGAGTCTTCCACTATCCTTCCATGTAGAGTAATATTTTCTCACATCGTCACCTGTCATCGTCTGGCAGTTTGTCGACCGTCTGAACACAAACAATACAAACAAGGCATGCTAGAGTCAACTTACTAGTATAATGTATATTGCATAACAACAGGTAATATAATTACAAATAGTGCATTATTAAATGATCATCGACATCATATAGTTAAAGGCATGTCATCACCAACAACTTAATCAATGCAACAACATATAAATTAGTTGGATGTATGCCAGTGCAATGTATGCTCAAAAGGGTATCCGGGTAGACGTCACTTTGTCTGGTGACATGACAAACCCACGATATTTCCACTTAAAGGTTGGGACCTAAGAATCAGTCCTAACACTGGCCTAGTGTTTAACCGTTCAGTTTCGGGTGTCACTTACCACCTAGACACAGACAAGTCGGTCCTAACCCTCTCGGTTTAACCATTCTGCTTGCTATGCCTATAGTCTCACGCTCCTATGAAGTCTCATGCTTCTATGAAGGCTCGATCTGATATCGTCGTTCAGGAAGTGTCACGCTTCACCAATATATGTATGCATGAATGCAATGTGGTTAGCCAAACAACAATTCGTCCTCACACAGATACGTGTCTAGCTAATTTTCATTGTCTCTATCGGTGAGGTCAGTATTCTTGAGAAGACTAAGACAAGGTTTGAAGGTATGAAAAACAGTAGAAAGGGGGGGTTTGAATAGCGTTTTTAGAATAAAAACTTCCACCTTAAGATTTTAACAAATCTTTCGAGACACAAGTAAAGTGCTTAAGATAAGAGATAAGAAAAGCACACAAGGATTTTATCCTGGTTCACTTGATGAATCGCTCAAGCTAGTCCAGTCCACCCGTGAAGGTGATTTCTTCCTTCTTAGAATGAAGGCAATCCACTAATCAGATAATTGTTACAACTGCACTTGAAACCTACAAGTGACTAACAATACACTGACTTAGCTCACACTAAGATTCACTCTCTTAGTCTTCTCTAGGATCCGATCAACCTTGACCTCCTAAAGGTAAACTAAACAACTGTTTATAAAATATTGTTTACAAAGAAATTTCTTCTGAAAAGCTTGTAGTAAACACAATGAATTCAATGAATAAAGAATCCTTAGAAGATTTGAATATAGCTTGCGCGTATGAGTTTCTTCCGACCGCATCTTTCAATCTTCAGCCTCTATATATACTCCAAGGATTAGGGTTTGAACATTGCATGGGAATGCTACCCTTGGAGGGCAGATCTGGGATTTCCAGCTTCTACTGTGGCTGAGAATGTTAGGTTAGGTCGTCAGGATAGTACATTTGCTTTTGTACTTTGGATAGTGACTTGACCTTTAACCTAGTAGACTTCTGATCAGAGGAATACTTCGTGTTGGAACTTGTGAAGCTTGTTGATCAGAGTCAGAGGGAAGCATGGATCCTCTGACCATTGTATCTTCTGATTCTGAACTCAGAGGAGAAGTACTTGGTCTTCAGAGCCAGTTTGCTTCTGGACTTCAGAGTCTCCACTTTTCAGCTTCTGGATCTTCAGAGTCTTCTACACCATCAGAACATCTAAACCTTCAGAGTGTCTGGGTTATCAGAACGTCTGGATCTTCAGAACTTCAAGTGAGTTGAGTCCATATCAGAGCTTGATTAACTTCAGATCTTCTGAAGCTTTTCTACTGTTCAGATTGAACATAGAGATTGCGAAAGCGTTGCTTGGGTCACTCTTTAAGCATAGTGCTTCTGATTTGTGTGAGATTATGTTAAGGTCAGAGCCTGTTAAGAGCACACTCAGAAAACATGTTAGAGTACCATAATTGTTCATACTAAAAAGTTAACTTGTAATCATCAAAACATAGAGTTGTACTACACGATCAAAACTTGATCTTACAATCTCCCCCTTTTTGATGATGACAAAACCAAGTATTTTGATGAACAATTCTTAAACAATAAACTGAATTCACTCAGAGTTTAGAGAAATAGAATTAGACTTATCCTGATGTGAATGGTTTATTTTGCTCATTTTGAATCCAAGTCACAGCTTGATTCTGAGCTTGGCTCCCCTTGTATCTAAGACTTAATGAAAACGTTAGTGATATCTAGATTCTGTGCTAAATAATATAAGAGTTCAGAGTGAAAACGCATGATGTAAGACCCGGATTTTCGGAACAAGTTAATTTCCGACTCACGCGTAGAATCAGTGTAAACGTGACAGGAGTTTGTTGTTTGAGAAAGATCAATGAAGAAGAAAGTTCAGGAATTGCTTGAGGTATGTTGCGTCGTCGCTGTAGGAATTAGTGCGAGTTGTCTGCACACCTGCCTTATGGCGAGCGTGTCCAGAATAGGCTATTTCGCTCTTAAAGCAACGTTTTGAGTGAGATTTCGAACTCTCGGAAAATTTAAAGATTCTCTTTATTTTTCCATCGACCAGCGTTTCATTTCGGAACTCTGGACTGTACGCACGATAGGTTTCACTTTTCGGATGTCCGCCGACGCTAATTTCTTTGCTTCGAAACCCTATTTTCGAGCAATGGATGAAGACTTTTTCTATTCGGGACTTCTAACGAAGATTCCGTCCGCGTTGCCAGACTTGTTTCGACGTTTCCAATCTTTCTTCAGTTGGAAGTTTTGTCGTTTGAGCATCACAGCAAAAAGTAGTTTTTCGGGGCAGATTAACCGACACCGCTTTTGAGATTTTCGATATCGTTTTTCCCATATCATAGATATTTGTTTTGAGTTCTGGATTTCTGACGCCAGAATCTCTCTTAGAATTTCTCGGTGATCGTGCTGCAAAAATCGGAATCGCGAAATTTTCATTTTCCCGCGATTTCACCCGCCTATAAATAGCGCGAAAAAGCAAAATCCTCTCATTTTCTTTCCATTTGTGGCTGATTTCGTGGGGAGCAAGGGGGGAGGGGATTTCCGCGAAAACTTGACCAATCTTCGTGCAGTTCGTCCCTACTTCTAGGTATCAAGGTAACTAACACGATTCCTACCTCTGATTGTTGTTTCTGTTGCGTTTCTGAAGTCGTTTCTGTGCTCTAAGTTTTGAGTTTTTTCTAAAATTGTCCGATTTCTCTGATTTCTTGCTTGGGTTATGTTCCTTATGTTCCCCTGAGTCTAAAACCTCTGTCAGTAAACTCTGATTGCGATTCAGTTGTCCAGGATCTGAAAAATTGACTCAAAACTCTTTTTGTCTCACATTTCGAAACTTTATTGTCGAAAAGACTTAATCTGACTTCGTGCCTTTAGGATTTGTTGTCACGGATGTCATGAGGATCGTTGCTGTCAAATTTGTTTTCAGAACTGATAACTTTGAAGTTTTGAGCCTTTATTTTGGACCAAAATGCCCCTGCGTAGTCGTATTCCGGCCCGATTGTCCGAAAATTGTTCTGACAGTTTCTTTGCCTTAGTTTTACCCTAAAACTACCTTGTGAATTGATTTGATCAAAGAAAAAGAGTCGAAGCCCTTTTTCCTTTGAGGCCGTGGACTATTTCCTTTAGGGGGGAGTTTTTCGGTTTCGAAAACTTGTCTTTTCGTACCTGATTGTCCTATTCTGAAGCTTTAATGCTTTGTCTATCGTTTATGTATTGTATTGCGATCGAACTAATCGATTTTGTTTGGATTCTGCTTTGTTTTTCTCCGAGGTTCAGTTGAGGGAACTTTGGAAGACTCAGAGCAATTGTTTGAGGAGAACTTTGTTTGCGAAGCTGGAACAGCTCGAGGTTAGGGCAACTTGCTATATTTAGCTATGATTGCATGATAGGCGTCGATAAACTAGACCTATGCTTTATCTGATGTTGTATATGATGATGATTTCTTGTTATGATTGTTTCATAACTTATGATATTGATGATGTGTTGAATTGAGCGTTTTGACGCAACTTCGGAGTGGGGGTTCATTGATCTGGGGATCTTTGACATTTCGGGTTGGATGAACAACCCTAGGCAAGTTCAAATGTGGGGTTTGAGACTTAGCCATTTGTTGGGATTCGTTGGAATTCCTAGACTTTCCCCGGGAAATGTATTTTGGGTGGTTGACTTTTGGAAACTTAGAATGATAGAGCTTTCGGAAAATAAAGACTTGGGAAACTTAGACTTTGAGAAATAAACTCATAACTTGGCTAATTCGAATTGAAACAATTTTTATTAACGTTTAAGCATAGGAGAACTGAAGGGGAAAAATATTTACGAAAGGCGGGGAAAAGTCGACTTATGTTGTGGGTTTGGAGAGTTTGGAATTGGGGAAAGCCACTGAGGTGAGCTATGGTGATGATTGAAAGTCACCGAGTACTCTAGTACTCCTGGTAGTGTTGTTCGAGTCGTGTTGTATTAACCGGCACAGACTCTGGGTTTTGTTTGTGGGGTTTGTGGTGGGAGTTGTGTTGTATTGACCGACACTAACTCCGAGTCGTGTTGTATTGACCGACACTGACTCTGGTTTTGATAATCATATTGCACACGTGCATATACGCGATGAAGTGCCAAGCAGAGTACTTCGGTATAACAGGAAGTAACGATCAGCCATGCAGAGTTGAATCGGTCCTGACTATATCTGGCACAACAGGAGGTAACGATCATCCATGTAGAGTTGCATCGTGCCTGTTGATGTTCGGCATAGCAAGCAGAAATGGTCAAACCATGTAGAGTTTGTACCGTCTTGACTATAGCCAAAGGTGATAAGCGACGCCCGAGCAGAAATGGTTAAACACGAGGCCAGTGTTACGACCGTCTCGAGGTGCCCAGCCTATAAGTGGCAATACCGTTGGTTTGTCCCGTCGCCAAGCAGAGTGACGTCGTTGATTTGTTCCGTCGCCAAGCAGAGTGACGTTGTTGATTTGTTCCGTCGCCAAGCAGAGTGACGTCGTTGATTTGTTCCGTCGCCAAGCAGAGTGACGTTGTTGATTTGTTCCGTCGCCAAGCAGAGTGACGTTGTTGTTTTGTCCCGTCGCCAAGCAGAGTGACGTTATTCGGATTTGTGTCAGCATATTCTGCACTGGCACACAATGCATCTTATTATGATTGAATTGTGTAAGAGATTTGATAACATGCTATGTATAAACCTTAGGGTAAGCAGTGCATAACTTATATGTATATATACAACATATATATATACCCCTTTTATCGCATGTGGATTGTATATCTATTGTATTCTGTAAGTTGACCCTAGCGCCTTGGCTTTGTTTGTATGTTTGTGCTTGGGCGGTCGGCCTGCCGCCAGGCGTCCGTCAGCCGGTTCGTGATGATTCGTTGTGCGGGAAAGAGCCGGAGCGGAACGACTATTACTGAAGCTTTCGACGAGGACCCGGACTTCATGACTGATCGAGGGAGGGTCGATGATAGTAGTGTGGGTTATGGGTGGTTAGAGTCTTTTGAGTTGGTTGTTACTGTAATAGCTCTGATTCGTCATTCATATTTTGGGACAGGGTAGGTTCCCGACGCATGGCTTTTGTGTGGTTCTCTTACTGAGGGATCACAGTGAGACAGTCGGACCATAGGGGTCTTTCCTTAGGCCATTTTGAGGCCGACTTCCTCCTAGTGGTTTGTAATTATAATTTTCTCACTCACACATCTGGATCTGTAACTATTTGCCTACGGGCACACTACTTTGGAGTCACTGCGAGTGCGCGTGACGGGAGAGTGCAGCTGAGGTTGTACATGTGTATATATTTGTATATTGGTTAGTTAGTGTTGGGGTTATGTCTTTATTTCTCTATTGCTTGATTTAAAAGGAATCAAACGAAAAAAAAAATTACCTGTTTTCCGCGTAAAGTTTACTTTTGGTTACTAAAGTGACACCTGGAAATCGGGGTGTTACATTGTGGTATCAGAGCTTAGTCGAGTCTTTTGGGAGTCTTTGGGGAATAGGTCTTCTGTGCTAGGTTGTGTGACTCTGCAAAGAGTGAAAATTGATTGTCTGCAGAGCGATTTTCGCTCTAATTGCTTGCGTTACTACTCAATCGGATTGAGTGGTTTGTCTAGTGCTACCGTATGGTTAGTACTAATCGGACGTTCGATGGGATATAGGATGGTGGATCTTAACCGGATGGCGGAGGCTACACGTGAGCATCATCAACGACTGATGGCGACAGCAATGTATCAACAAAGAGGAATGAACCGAACTGGAGCTGGGGGACCAATAAGGTCAGGATCTCAAGGCTACAACAGAAGGGAGAGCTACCATCAGTGGGGACCGTATCAGCGTTTCAAGGGAAGAGATCTTATCTCAAGAGTCTACAAACCAACGACTGCTGATACTGGAGGGGAGCCAGTTGGTGACAAAGGTGTGACATGTACTCATTGTGGAAAGTTTGGGCATTTTGCTAACAAGTGCTCAGTGACTGGATGGAGATGCTTCAAGTGTAACCGAGAGGGGCATCTAGCTGTGAACTGCAAGACACCCCAGGAGGAAACGTCTGATAGTAAGATGAAAGGGAATGATGCTACCGAAGGGACAGGAAACAAGACTTCGGGAAGAGCAGTGACGTGTTACAGGTGCAGGGAAGTAGGGCACTATGCTAGTAAGTGCAAGATCAAGGGAAAACTATGCTTTAATTGCAACCAACCGGGACATTTCTCCCAAGATTGCAAGGCACTCAAGGGCGAATCATCAGGGAATGTTGGGAAAGGAAAACAATTTGCTACAGAGGAAAGGATTCATGCCAAGGAGGGCAAGAGCTGAGGAGTTGAACGAGGAAGAACGTGGGAACGATGTAGGACCTTATTCGAGGTTGCTCGTGATTTAACTATAGAAGTTACACGAGGTTGGGAATAGCACACTAAGTCTAGAAAGTAGTCTTCCACCGTTGCGTTTATGAGGAAGCTAGTAGTTGAAGAACGAATCTTAGGGAGATTCCTTATAGGTAGTATACGTGTTATGTTGAGGGTGTGTAGTTCCGTAGCGGGATCATTAAAGGATTTAGTATCAGGATATTTGTGACTACTGGAGGATAGGAACTCATTGACTGTTCCAGTGGGTTTTTCTAAATTTCCACCTTCGATGTATTAGGCCTGATCAACCTAATATTGAGGGGGTGATATTCGGAATCACAGCTGGTTATGGACTTTGATAGAAGGATGTGTAAGATGAATTTGAATTGATTGAGGATTAGTCGGATTTGGGAGGAAAGTTCGTGTTAAGCATTTGATTGTAAAAGATTAAGATTTAAATCTTTGGAAGTCGATGAGTGTCGTATAGACATTGATTGGTTAGTTCGTGTGATTACTCCAAGTAGAGGTAGACTAAGTCAAGAGGTTTAATGCCGGAAAAGTATTAAGTAGTTTCTCGGAAGTTATGAAGTCATAGGTTATGTGATTACTGAGTGGAATTGTTAGAGACTAAATAAGTTGAATGTAATCAGGTTTTAGATGATAGCTTGATGGTAGCGAGAGTGAGAAGAATTAACTCTGAACTAGATTGTTATAGTCGAGTTCGAGGAATAAGTTTTGCTAAGCGTTGGATTAATATGTGGAGACATTATAGTCTTAAGAGATGAATTTTCGCTTGAAAAGTGTTGAATTAATGATTAAGTTGGAGAAAGAAAGTTTTAGCATAAGTTGAATACTTGAGGTTGTTGATATGGATTCCAAAGAAATATGCTGAGATTACTAAGTGAGATATACTAAGTTGGATTGAAATCTTAGGGTTAAGATTGAATCTTGAGAGTCGAGAATCGCGTACGAGTAGGAGATCTTATGGTTGTAGGTGTGACAATAGGAGTTGAATCTTAGAAGATTGAAGACCTGAAGGTGAGTTTCGGGTTAAGACCATTGAGGTATATTATAAGAGAGATCTTGAAGTAAAGGAATTCTGGGTTGTGTGGAGTGTTAAGGTTGGTGATCGATTGATGTTGATTATGAGGTTACGGACATAATGACCATGTGACAAGATTTGAATGATGTTAGCATAATAAGTTGTGAATGTGAAAGCATGACGCCACTGGTCAGGTCGTTTGGGTAAGTGAAGGAGTTATAGTTTTTAAGAAACGGATATTCATTTAAGAAGTATTGAAGGATTAAAGGTCACTAGAGGACCAAACTTGGTGAAGGTTTAGGTTTTAAATCTATGAATGTCTGTCTAAGGTGTGTAAGACTCGAAGGTTGTCAGAATTTGATTGAGAGATTAAGAAGTTGATTGACGAGATGGTGATTGAGTCACAAAAAGGAAGGTGTTAGTATTAAGATGAATACCTGAGGTTGTTATATTTTGACGAGTTTCGTAGAGTATAAGAGTCAATGGGACTTTGTTATGGATTTGATGATGCATATTACGGGTAACAAGTGAATTTTACTAAAGTTGAATGAGAATCCTAGGGCTAAGGTTGACCTAGTGAGCTGAGATTCATGTACACATAAGAGATTTAGTGGTGTTAGCGGCTACGATAACAGTTAAATCTCAGAATGTTGAAGGATCGGATGATAAAATGGCTAGTTAAGTCCCTCGATGTATAGTTATGATTTAATCTTCTAGAGGATAAGTCTCGATTTGTGCGAAGTGTTAGGGATTTTCAGTAAGTGTAAATAGGTTTGAGTGAGGGAAGTTCTAAGGAAGAAGACGATAATAATGGATTGTTAGATATTAAGAAGAGGATTA